>NC_085991.1:5927496-6227496 GCF_030014385.1 Trichomycterus rosablanca
CTTCTAAGTACCTTGAATTCTATAAAGACTTTTTTATTTTACTAAAGGACCTCATGGCTAGTGGATGAACTGGTTGCTTATGGCTTCTGATGGAGACAAATCATCTTAGTACTGTTCCGAATTGTCTCAGTACTATGTTCGTTTGTTCTGTTTGAACAAGGATGGGCAAATAATTTTCCTAAGGGACCGCTGAGGGGCTCAATATTAATTTTATCCCTTTATAAAAAGCAGTAAATTGTATGGTTTGATAAGATGTTACTGGTAAGATTAGGAAATGTAAATGTAAAGTAGGCAGAGTAAAAACGGCAGCATTATATTGCTAATCAACATCCACAAAAAACAACTGTCAACAAAATGTGCAGGTTTTTGCATGAGTCCAGCATTAAATGAACTTTACACATTTACATTTTCTGCATTCAGCAGACGCTTTAATCCAAAGCGACTTACAGTATTGTGACAATATACAGTCAGAGCAATTAAGGGTTAAGGGTCTTGCTCAAGGGCCCAACAGCAGCAACCTGGCAGTGGTGGGGCTTGAACCGGCAACCGTTCGGTTACTAGTCCAGTACCTTAACTGCTAGGCTACAACTTTTTACAAAGTGTTATTGCTATTTTGCGTGTAGTTTAATTACCTCTTTTGCTGTTTTTATTTATTTTATCTTGTTTGACATACTATTTGGTCATTGCAAACCTGGTCTTGATGGCTTCATCCCTGGATGTGTAAAGCTTGGTAAAAAAGTCTTGTTTTAAAAGCTTAGCTAGCAATCTCTGAGATGTTTGTGATGCTCACGGCTTTACATTTTACTTCAGTATATAAATACTTAAAAAACATCTTGTTAAAATCTATACATTTTGGATCATATTTTAAGGTGAGTTAGCTGTTAGCATTTCTGAGGGCTAATAGCTAACTCGCGTCTCTCCTAAATTCTTGTTTGCCAACTCTTTATGAACCAATATACACTCTCACATATGCACAAACCTACAATTCTATGTTAATTTAAATATATATATATATATATATATATATATATATATATATATCACAGTCTCTTCGAAATAAAATAATACAGTTGTATTGTGTGTATAATGTACACTTATTTACGTTTGATTCCTAATTAGCTTTTACCTCAGGCGGACCAACGTCCAGGTTAGTTAGAATGATCATTAGAAACTAATCAGTGGAGTCAGTCTGTATGGTCTCTTCAGAAAGCAGGAGATAATGATTTGGATTAGATTTGTTTGGAGAACATTTTTGATTTAATTTCTGTTTAAAGTGTGTGTTCCCTCTTTCACAGGATGTGGGTCTTCGGCTGAGGAGGGCAGCCCCTGTCCCCCAAAAAACACCTGACCGCTTCTGCATCGGCTGCTTCTCCGTCATAGGAGACCCAACTAAACCACAGCAATAATCTACAGTTTTATAAACTATATCTATGAAAATGCATTAACTGTTTTTAAAACTGACTTTTTTTTTATTACTTGTGAGTGTTTTCTATAATGCAACTAAGTCTGAGCTTTGATAAATAAACACGGCCCGACTCTTGACCTTCCTAATCACGTCAGAATTGTGTGGTATTTTGACGCACCCAGAGCATTACTGCACCGGTAATTTGTGGATTTCTTGAGATTTTACATAATGACATGGATTTTGCACTGACGTCCATGTGGCTGACTCGCCGCTATGTCATTAGAACCGCAGAGTATTATTATAGTGCTTAGGAGTCGATTAAGATCAAGTCAATTACTCTCCCAACCCACCTACCAGTCATTTACTCATGCTGGTCCTTTATTCTCTCTCTCCTGGGGAAAACAAAACAGTGCACTTGCTTCAGTGGGCTATACTTTTAGAAAATGGCTTAAATACAGTATGAAAGTAGCCTATACAATTAAACACTTGGTGGATATGTGACTCAAAATGATGTATTTTTACAGGGAATGTTTATTAATGTGATATAGCTATGAGATCTTTACACACCGTAGAACCAAAAAAGCAAAATGTAAATGAAACTCAAGCATTTGCAAAAAGCTTTGCAGGACGTGGGGAACAGTTCATTTTGTCTTCTTTTTTTCTTTCTCTTTAAACCTGTGTAAAATACAAAAAAGACATTTAGTCTAAAAAGGACCTAAATTAATCTAAAATAAAGGCAATCCAACTTTCCATTGAGTACTGTTAATCAAAATAAGCAGTAACTTCATTTAGGTGGCAAAAAACTATTAAAGCAACACAATTTTAGCAAAACAGACTGTGTCTACACACACATCAGTCAGTCAAAAAAACATTTATTATTAAAAGTACACACAAAGTGATGAAATGAGCTGTATTTCATTTGGTGGTGATCAGCCTTGTAGGATAGATGGATAGATGGATGGATGGATGGATGGATGGATGGATGGATGGATGGATGGATGGATGGATGGATGGATAGATAGATAGATTAGATAGATAGATAGATAGATAGATAGATAGATAGATAGATAGATAGATAGATAGATAGATAGATAGATAGATAGATAGATAGATAGATAGATAGATAGATAGATAGATAGATAGATAGATAGATAGATAGATAGATAGATAGATACTTTATTAATCCCGAAGGAAATTAAGGATACACAGAGATACACTCGATACCTGAGAGGTCAAGTGTAATGTCTCTAAGAATTTAGGAAGCCTCTTTACCTTCACTATGTTTGCAACTTGTTACATGAAACCATCCCAACCTCTGTCAACAATCAGAATATTTTCTAATTCACTAAACTATTCAGACCTTTTTACTAGCACTCCAATTTGAGGTCAGGTGCATCCTGTTTTTTTTTTTTTTTTTTTTTTTGAGAAATGACGTAATTGAAGTCCACAATCTACCTAGCATTTTCAAGACAAAAACCAAGCCATGAAGTCCATGTACAAAACAAAACAAATTGCAAAATAAGTATTTTACAAAGTGGCATGATAGTATGGATGCTTCACCGATCCAGGGATATGGGCACCAGGGTTTGAACCTGTTCACCCCATGTATGGTGGTTTCCTTTGGAGCATACAGATAGATGGCTTGTTTTAAATGACCACAGGTGTGACTGTGTTAATGAGTAAGTGTGTTTTGCCCTTTAATAAACAGGCAGCCTGCCCAGATTGTGGACTTGCCTAGTGCCCAGTGGTTCAAATTAGTTCCCAGATAAACTCCCACCCTGATCAGCATAAGGCAATTACTAAAAATGAACTAAATCACAATAAATTAAAACATATTACACTTGGTTGTCAGTAGAAGTTGAAGTGCCATCAGTCTGTGTGGAGCTTTGTTGTTCAGGCATTGAAGCTTGAGGTGCTGGTCCTTCTTCTGCAGTTGCAGTATCGGCTTTACTCCTGTAGGGGGAGACACAACACAGTTGTTACAGTCACAGTGCCAACGCACAATGCAGTCTTAACTCGGTGGCTCACCTAACATTAGCAAAATGGTTGGAAACCTGAACATTAATGTAAAATGAAGAAAGACAGGAGGTGATGCATGAGAATGACTTAGTGCACTTGTTGAGGTGTATGTGGTGAATTAAAGAAAAGGGAATCCAAGTACAGTCAGGTTTCATGGCACACCTTTGATGTGTCAAATCCTCAAATAAGTGCCAACCACAGATGGACCTGAATAACAAAGGCAATCATAACCTCTCAAAAGCTCACATTTGAGGGTGGTATCGGCTTTCCTCCCCGTCCATGATACCGTGATAGATTCCGATCTCCATCTCCATTCTCTTCTTGTTGGTAAGCAAAGTTTGATAGTCGTGCTGTTGCTGCTCGATGTCTCCGTTCACATCGTTAAGCTCGGCATCCAGCTTTCCAATGACAGAGCCCAAGTTCTGAAGCTCAATATCATGCCAGTGCTTTGCATCATTCAGGGAGTTTTCCAGGCCTCGTTTCTAAAAGTTGGGACATAGAATACATCCACTTTAACAATTTAGAGCATTTAGTACTTTGTTGTTAGTAGACCAAGATTTATAGCTTCATGAAGTTTAATATTTTTATTATTTTATTTTAGTTAAATAAAGTTTTATACCAGGGCTCTTATGGACTCTATTTTAGCTTGCAGACTTTGGATCCTAGCATTAGCATCTTTGCAGTCTGTCTTTAGATTCTCCAGCTCAGCCTCCTCCTGACTCCGCTCTTTGTTCACATTGTCCATCTGCTACACACACACACACACACACACACACACACACATATTCCATGGTTTGGTTTGGACTGGACTCATTGATAACAGTAAAGGTAAATCTCAATACAAATGCATACAATAGGAACTTTGGTGTAACAGCACTATTGGAATGAATTGTCAATCAAAAGTTAAGCCTTGTGTGTGTGTGTGTGTGTGTGTGTGTGTGTGTGTTTATGCATTTTCTCCCCTTTTTCTCCCTTTTAGTGCATCCAGTTGCCCTATTGCGTCATGCTTCCTCTCCACCAATGCCGATCCCCGCTCTGATTAAGGAGTTAACCCACGCCCCTTCCAAAACGTGGGCAGCAGCCGTATGCATTTTGTCACCTATACTTTGACATGTGCAATGGAGCTCAGCACTGTGTATGGAGAGACACACCCTGACAGCACTCTTTTCCCATCTCTCTGAAGACGCCATCAATCAGCCCGCAGAGGTCGTAATTGCATTCGTTATGAGAGAGACCCTATCCGGCTTTTAATATTCCACCCCTATCTGAACAACAGGCCAATCGTTGTTCATGTGGCTGCTCAGCCCAGCTGGCAGGCAGAGCTGAGACTCGATACGATATATTCAAGATCCCAACTCTGGTTCCAATGTGTGTTTTTACCACTGCGCCACCTGAGCGGCCAGCATTAATGACCTTAATTTTTGGAATGGCATATCCACATTAACCATGCAAACTACCCTTAGGCTATCATTATTTTAGTTATGACCCCAACGGCAACAATCCAGTTCTGTGTTTTTACCTTGCTTTCCAGATAGGTGTCAGTCTCTGCCCTGGTCTTCTCAATGACCTTTTCCCAATGTGAGCGGATATAAGTCAAAATATGATCCAGACTGGTCTCAATGGGCGCATCAGGTTTGTCATTCTCGCTGCCAGCCAACTGGTTATACAACAGTCTTACATCCTATGAAATAGAGAGCTAGTATTAATTTGGCTAACACAAATCATAGTCTTTCTAAAGCAAAGTCATTTAAGGTGTGCAGTCTGGAACCAAAATGAAAAACAAAACCTATATTTTTACTATTGTATGGTTTATGAATGACTATACATTTGTTTGGCCAAATAGGAACCATTGGAACTTGGGGGAACATTGACAAGAAGCTTTTACATTTCATCATGGATACAAACAAGCAACCAGTTAAACTAATTGTACAAATTTTAAATTGTATTAGACCTGCAAATAAATGAATAATTGATATCATGAATAATCATATTAAAAATCATATCATTAATAATGGCAAAAAAAATCTACATAGTGACTAGATGTTAGATTGGGGCTTTATGGTAACTGTGAATCCTTAAAACCTACATTTTATGCCTAGGTCCTAGTTCTATTTTTTTTTATTTTGGCCACCACTGGGTGCTCCAGCTTCTCCCCTCCTCTTTAAAACATCCAGATGGTGGATTGGCTGATCTAGATTGCCAACAAGTGTGACTAAGTGACTCAAACATACCAAAAGTCCTGGTACTTTGTGCATTGGAATATGTGTGTTGAAAATCGTACCTCTTCATGGTTTCTGTCCAGGTCTGTCAGCTCAACCTTCATCGTCTCAATCTGGTTCTCCAGGTCAATCTTGGTCAAGTTGGCCTCATCAATCACCTTATAGAGTGAGTTGATCTCCTCCTCCACTGCCTTTCGGAAAGGCTGCTCGTTTTCAAACCTTCATAACACATGTACACAGTACACAGACATTCATTACAAACTGCTCCACAAGTTCACAGTATTCGTCTGACCCAAAACGTTTAAGCAGGTATAAGAATTTGATGCCTGCAACACACTCAAGAATGTTGGGACAGGCTTGTTTACCATTACTTTATCTAAATTTTGAGGACTGATGATACTAATTATTTCAGTTTTGCCAGTTCATGCCTGATACAAGACTTTAGACTCAACAGTCCTTGGTTGCCGTTTTCTGATTCCCCTCTTCATGATGCAGAGACAGATCTGCACTGCAGGCAGGCCAGTCCAGCACATGGACTCTGTGACTACAAAGCCACGCTGTTGTAACGTGTGTAAGAAGAGGCCTAGAATTAATCCTTTAGCTTAGAGAATGGTTATTTTAAACTGTACCTACCTGTCTTTGAGATCTTCAGCATTGGCTTGGATGTTTTCTGTCTGTAGCATGAGGCGAGCATTGTCCAGGATGGCTTCACTCACCTGACACAAAGCAAGAGTGTTTAATTACTGACATATTTGTTTTAATCTAATGTCTATTTTCTGGCAAGAATGAGTTAAAGCCTTCAGCAAAGGATGTTTATAAATTTAGATCTGCATTTTGCACCTTTCTCTTTCATATCTGCTGCTATTTAAACCATACGCAGAATATGTTTTTTTTTTTTACCTCAATTATTACCTACTTAGTACCATGTACTGGCTAACACTACTCTTGTCTTTGGTCCCGTCCCTCTGAATTACTTAAGATTAGAAATGTCTCTTGATTTTTTTTACACGTGTGTTCTGTGTTCTGGAGGAACTTTGTTTCATTTCAATATGTACTTGTATATAGCTAAAATGACAATAAAGCCTCTCTTGAACTCTTGAACTCTTGTTGATAACGCATCTTAGATAAGTGATGTAATATTAAACAATTCCAGTTACTAGTAATCTTAAAAACCATCATACATTCAAATCATGACTTGCGTGTATTCCTTTAAAAAGAAAATATTTTGATATCTTGATCTACCCCACCCGTCTGTAGACGTCCTCCCACTGATGCCTGAGGCTGTCCCATGTCTCAGCGGTGGAGGCTTTGCGCTCCAGCCAGTTGCGAATCTGCTCCTCCAGTTGCTGGTTGAGTTGCTCCAGAGCGTGAACCTTGTCATGATACTGCAGCAGGCAGCTGTTGAGGCTCTCAGGGCCCAGCTGGTGCCCCCTGCATGTGTGTTGGGGCAAAACCGGGGTGCTGGTGCTGCGCAGGCCCTGCAGGAAGACGCTGCTAATGCCTAGTGCCCTGCGGGACACGCGAGCACCCAGGCAGCTGGTGTCGGTTGAGGGGATCATGCCCACAAAGACACCCCGGGGAGACGTGGCACTGCCTACACTTACTCTTCTCGCGCTGCCTGGGCGCTCTGAGGCAGGCTGGCCCAGGATGGAGGATCGGCGTCTTGGCAAAGGCATTTTTGTTTCGCTTTGTAATATGATAGATAGGTGTACTACTCACCCACAGGCATTGCTGCAGAGAGCGCTTCTTTCTGACTGATGCTCAGCAAAAAATGGTAGCAGCTCCTGTCACATGCCTCTTTATGGTGGTCTGGGCTTCTGGAAAGCCTGGCTTTTGTTTGTGCACAATTGTGATACCAACCTGCTGGTAACTGCTGTTTGTTCACCGAGTGGCTGGTTTTAGCTGCATCAGCACTGTGGGCTGCTCAGGAAAGCTCTATAGTTCAACCCGCTCAGAACACATGGTCAGGGACGCAGCCAGAATTTTAGTATTGGTTGACCAGCTAGGTTGGACCCAGCTCTTTTATTAGGTGGCAATAATAATGTGTAGGTGATAAACATATTAAACAATATTTTTGTGAATGTAGAAACCCCCCCAGACTCTTTCCTATTACATACCAGCCACCAGTGTAGGGAAGTAAAAGCTAGCATGTGCCTCCTCCAAAACAGCAAGCCAGCCACCACCTCTTTTCAAACTGTGGCTTGTACTTCATTGGGCACTTAAACACACTTAGCACAGGCCTTTAGATAGCCAGGATGCTATTGTTGCTTTAATAAATTCAGTTATTGCTAATCCACATTTCAGGTGTGTTTAAGTAAGTGAACAGGTGAGTTCATGGTGCCGTGATGTGCACTGTTACCCAGTTTAAGGTTTACTTCTGCCTGTGTTGAGTTTTTAATAGTATTAAACGTTACTAATAAACTAGGACCGGCGCCGAAAGCGCACTGACAAGTGAACCACCCAACGCTAGGCTGCTTTGGCCATCCATCCACTCTGACATTAGCCAATCGTGTCCATGGAGATGCCCTGGATTCCCAGGTCTCAGCAGTAGTGCACTAGTGTACTTACCACTGCACCACCCAAGCGCCCCTAGTGGTAAAAACAAGGATACTGTTTATAAAGGAATTAATTTGTTTTTAAATATGTAATAAATGCTAATAAATCAAACAGATTCTTGCACATTCTTTTGATTGGAAGTTCCCATACTTAGCTTTACTTACTCCATACTCAGCTGTGTTTATTCGTTACAAGGTCTGTCACGTTAAGCCTAACTTGAATGACCGGTGCCACCCTTGGCCACCACTTGGCTTTTCAAGTCTTTTCAGATGCTTCAAAACAAACAAGCTGCTGACAAAGAGAAGTTAATTTAGGTGAAAAAAGTGCCATTGTCACATTGCATGCTGTGAATGTGTGTGTGTAGGCATTGTGCAACACATGACAAACACAGTGGTATCGAGCACCATCTGACTTACACCCAAGATGTGTGACTCATGTTTTTCAGCATGACATAAGTCATGCACACAATTGTTAGAAAGTGCGGTTTACTTCACTTATTTTTAACATGTGCTCATTTTCATTTAGGCCCCCATTAGGGTTGCAGTGGGTCTGGTTCAACCGGGAAATACTGGGCGAAAGGCAGGAATATTCAGGGCTTTGGCCATGCCCCTAGGCACGGTCAATCTATTTATAGTCTGTGTAAATGTCTGGCTGGCCCGGGTTTAAATCTCAACAGTATAATAGAACCTTGTGCCACGCGAGTGCCTGACAGAGTGCCATATTAACGGCCGTATCATTAATGCCCAATATGTTGATCGCAATCTACAAGTTGATCGCACAGTGCGCGCTGGTTGTTCGCGCCTCATTTAAACAGGTCAACGTGATTGACATGAATTGTGGCCACTGTTTCTTTTATTTGCGGTTTGTTACCATAGCTATGCCTCAGCCCGCCTAAAGCACTGCAAATCAAGAAGGTTTTCATTCATCAGTAGCCAATTTGCACCATTTCTGCAATTTTTATTTTGTAACCTACACTGTTACTGTGAAGACGAGTGCACAACCAAGCACAAAGAAACCAAAATTCAGGCAAGAAGCTGATGGAGAATATAAGATCTCATGTTACACACAGAAGTTTTAACCCAACAATCTGACATTCATATGAAATCAAGGGCCTCTGCTGGACAATTTTGGAACTTGCTGATATGCAAACACAAGAATATGTGCTACATATTTGACAGCATTTTTGTATCAACCAACTTGTGTGATTCAGCCTTTTCTCAGATGAATATAATTAATTTTAATTGTGTAAATATCGGTCCACCCTTACTGATGAACACTTAAAAGCTTGCTTGAAAATTGGCATCAGCAGCTACTGTCCAGACTACATAAACCTGGCTGACACCATTCAGTGCAAATCATCAGAATAGTGTGAATAGAGGTTGTCACAATACTGATTTTTCAGTCGCTTGCCCTGTAATGCTGAATATCAGTATAGGCAACTGAAGCGCATTTAAAAAAGCTTTAATGCATTTTTTGAAACATGAAGAGGCCAACCTTAAAAAGTAGATCGCGATGATCTGTCGACTGAATAAGTAAATCTCAAGCCACGAAAGTATGGGCACCACTAAGTTATGGTAACTCGTGTGATTTAGCTACTAGTAATGGAGTGACTATAACAGCGGCAATAAGGAGAAGCCATTCTCGATCTTCCCTATACAATATAAAGTCACACATATCACAGACCATACCTGTCAAGTTTTGGATTTAAAAATAAGGGAAATTTCCGCCGCGCGCTTCGAGCCGTCCCACCAGCCCAACCGAGGTTGAGTATCCCTTACATTTTAAGACAGGTTTACAAGAAATCTAAAATAACCACCTGTGAACCACTTACAAACTACAATTAGATGATCAGAATCTGATAGGCCTACCTTTGTTGACACTGAAATGCTGTGGACATTCCTGCATATGTAATTCTAATAATACAGCCTAAATGAAAACACAAAAGGGAATTGAAGCACATTTATTTATTTTACATATTTTCAGCATATATACACATTGCTTGTCTTAAAGTGAAACACATTTTATTTTCTTCTCCTCTTTAGAAAGGTAAATTCGATGTCCCATTTCTCTAGATATTTACATGCAGTCTTTACTTTTTTGGGAGGAATGCCCTCTCTCTCCTTGCATCCATCCATCTCTCCCTGTTCCAGGTTTGTTCCCGCTGTCCGCACTAACCTCGCGAGAACTGCCACTTGCAGCAGCCTGGGTGGCAGTTCTCGCGAGGTTAGTGACATTTCAGTTTGGAGAGGCACAGGAATTTTTTAAAAAATTATAATATAATATGGGAAATTTACGGGAAAATACTAATACGGGAGGACGGCGGGAAAGAGGGGTAAAATACGGTAGTTTCCCGGCCAAAACGGGAGACTTGACAGGTATGTCACAGACACCAATAACTCATATTTCCAGTGTATTTAGTGTTTTAGTGACATTTACACAACTTACACAACCTTTGGCTTAAAAACCCTACCACATGCCTTACATGACATGAGAACTGAGATGAGTGTCTCTGGGACTCTGACTTCCCCAGAGAATGAGGAAAGTTTGGGTTTTTTGGCCTGCTGTTTTCAGCCTTGTGTGGATTCATGAAGGGCTTTTAAAAGGTGGCTAATTTAAATAAAATAATTCAAGAGAAAATGGTTTTAAAAGTCACGTTTGTGTTATGCTTGTTTGTAATGAATTTTTGGTTCACTGGTGGCTACTTCTTATTACCTAGTTATTCTGTGGTGTATAGGAAAGTCCAGTGGAATTGTCCACACTTGAACGTCCCATGTTGACCTCAGTATTATCTGCTACTAGATGTTTTATACACTGTTGATTTATGTTTTTATTAAGTTTACATTAAATATACACCAATCAGCCATAACATTAAAACCACCTCCTTGTTTCTACACACATTGTTCTACAATTACTGACTGTAGTCCATCTGTTTCTCTGCATGCTTTGTTAGCCCGCTCTTATGCTGTTCTTCAATGGTCAGGACTCTCACAGGACCACCACAGAGTAGGTATTATTTGGGTGGTGGATCATTCTCAGCACTGCAGTGACACTGCCCCTGCTGGACTGAGAATAGTCCACCAACCAAAAATATATCCAGCAAACAGCGCCCCGTGGGCAGCGCCCTGTGACCACTGATGAAGGTCTAGAAGATGAACAACTCAAACAGCAGCAATAGATGAGCGATCGTCTCTGACTTTACATCTACAAGGTGAACCAACTAGGTAGGAGTGTCTAATAGAGTGGACAGTGAGTGGACACGGTATTTAAAAACTCCAGCAGCGCTGCTGTGTCTGATCCACTCGTACCAGCACAACACACACTAACACACCACCACCATGTCAGTGTCACTGCAGTGCTGGGAATGATCCACCACCCAAATAATACCTGCTCTGTGGTGGTCCTGTGGGGGTCCTGACCATTGAAGAACAGGGTGAAAGGAGGCTAAAATGGTATGTAGAGAAATAGATGGACTACAGTCAGTAATTGTAGAAATACAAAGTGCTATATGGTAAGTGGAGCTGATAAATTGGACAGTGAGTGTAGAAATAAGGAGGTGGTTTTAATGTTATGGCTGATCAGTGTAAGTAACTATAAGTTTGTAATTGGATGCTGGCCTCTTTACATCTGTACGGTCATGTGTAATGTCAGTAAATACTCAAGGAACATTAAAAAACATCTATGAACTGTATACATGGTATTTGGAATGAACTGGAACATCAGTTGGGTTTTCTTGACCAACGTCAGTGCCCAGCCATATGAATGCTTATTTGACTAAATGGGCACAAATTCCCACAGACATGAATAAAGGCTTGTGAGAAGCCTTCTCAGAAGAGCGGCTGTTGTTCTAGCTGAAATGATCACATAAAGGTCACTCTGTTTTAATACTATTTGTTTTTTAAATGGGACGTCCAACAAGCTTTTGTCAATTGCTTAGACTGCACACTGATGGATAAAAGCGACTCCTAAATGCCGAAAATGTAAATGTAAACAAGCTCATAGTCAGGTGTCCAAATACTTATGGCCATATAGTGCATGTTGCTTTGCACAGCATACTGTATTCTTCTCAGAACTGTTCCAACATGCAAGCAACACAGATCATTTAATTAAAGTTAAATCTACCTTCAGGCTGATGAAATTAACATTTGCTGAAGAGGAACTTCTTATCCTCCAGATGTCCTCAACCAACTCCGAGTGCAAGTTCTGGCATCACGATTTGATATAATATCTGCTGAAAATTAATTGTACAAAAAGCTTTATGCGCGCAAGGCAACATGTTCAGATCTGATCAGTACATGAGCAGATTCAGGAGCTGCAGGGCATGACAAAATGCTCGATCAGCAAATATATCTTAACTTTTATACAAGTTTGGGCAGCTGATTTAGCAAAGACGTGCAACTAATTTCTGCAGAAACAGCTGAAAAAGTTTGTGAACCCTCAAATATACACAACTGACACAGATGAGCCCACAAAGTGGTAAATAATGCATTAAAACAGGGGTGTCAAACTCATTTTTTACCAAGGGCCACGTCTGCATTATGGTGGCCCTCAAAGGGCCGATTGTAACGTATCCTGCTGTGATTGCTCTCTGCCTCTTAAGTCTTGGACAATTAGTTGTTTTTATTGGAGGCTAAATTCTGTGTAAATTCTATGTATATCTTCATTTATATTGTACTCCTTTACCACAGACACGGCCTCATAACACAAGAGACGTACCGGTTTTTCTTCTTAAAGCACAAACTTTTATTCAGTTTCCCATCTTTCATTAAATTCTCTTCCTTCTGCTTCAATTTTCTCTTGTACATTTTGGGATTATTTGTAAATATTTCTCAACATCATCTAGTGGTGGGATGCGGTCACTTTGCAGGTCACAAAATCAGCATGCATTATGAGAGATGCAGTTTGTGTATGATTTTACAGTGTATTTTAAGACAATTGTTCTGCCCTGGCTAAGAGCTTTCCCCCTTTCTCAGCTAGACAGACAGACAGACAGCTCCCTCCAAAAATACAGTTTGGTCAGTGTTATTTGCTTCCCAACGGTATACTGTGTGCATCAGAATGGAGTAAAACTACAAAATACAAACAATAAAAAAAACTTAATACAGTACATGCACATAGCTGTAGTCAAGTGTTACATGTAGTACAATATGAAATTTAACCAAACGTAAAATAGCACTAACGAGTTAGCATTTTGTGTAAAAATGCTAATTGCTATAGTAACGTAATAACCGTATTTTATTACGGGATTGCGGTAAATACGTAACTGAAACGCTGTAACATGCTCGCTAAACATTTACAAACAACTGAGAATATAAAAGTCTACTACTTACAGACGATGCTTCTGTATTGGATTGCTAGAGAATCAATTTCCTGACTACGCTACCCCGCTTTCTTTTGCCGCTAAAACATAAAAGTGACATGGCTTCTCAGCAAAGTCAAAGTTAGTTGCCATGACTATGATGTCAACGGTTGCCGCTTGAAGGCGCAGGTGTCCCATTTAGTTATAAGTACGTCTCTGTAACTACTCGAACCATCACAACAATCATACGTCTTTTATGCTCTCGCAGGCCACATTAAAAATGACGTGGCGGGCCAGATTTGGCACACGGGCCTTGAGTTTGACACCCCTGCATTAAAAAGTTGTATTGATCCTCTTTGGTCTTGGTTCCCTTATAGATTCTAAATGAATCTATAATGAGAATCTGCAAAAAAATGCTTTTAAAATAAGTTAGTTACTAGATTCCTAATTGATAGTCATATAGAAAATAACTATAACTGCTGGTTAGGGTAGCGGGGCTTTATCCACTGGGAAACACTGAGCTTAAGGCAGGAATACCCTGGCCTGGGCGGCAATCCATCGCAGGACGTCATCCCACCCCCATCAGACATAGCCAATCATGTCTGCCTGGCTGAATAGAACAGAATGCTATACAGTACAACGAAATTCTTTCTATGCATCTACGGTGCCCCTGGAGCTGAGAGGGTTAAGGGCCTTGCTTAAAGGCCAAACAGTGGCTGCATGGCAGAGCTGGGATTTAAACTCTCAGCCTTTGGATTGATAGCCCAAAGCTCCACTCACTAAGGCAGATAGCACCGCTGTGATTCGTACCTGGATTTCAACCACCCAGCCTACCAGGTGTTGAATGTGTAGTTATGCAACGATGCATTTGGCCAGGATTCAGTTCATGAAAATCAAGACGCTATGCCTTCTTTACCTGTCAGAAAAGATGACAGGTGACGCTGGACCTTCAGGCAGAAAAGCTGCTTAAATTTCTCCTTAAGGCTTTCAAGACTGGACAGAGCCTGCAAATTCCAGATTTTATGAACGATGCTGGCAAAGAACACATCTCAGGAGTCGTCAGGTCTACACAACAGCTAGTTTAGGCTAATATGTTCTGCAGCACAATCAAAAGTGCTGTGTTTTGTAATACATATTGGTTTGCACTTTGTGTGGGTAGTGACCCAAAATAACTACCGGTCCCAAGCTTTTTGGACGGCTGCATGACAAAAAACTGTGAGGGGAATTTCCATTATATTATCTTATATCATTTCAAAACCCCTTCCTGAACGTTCTGCATCAGAATGTAAGCGTTTGATGGTAAGATTGAGTGTATGTGACTACGTGTGCTATTAATCATTCAATGCTTGACAATTATAGCATCTAAAGACTGACTCTTCCCTGAGGGAAAGTCAGACTTAGTCTAACAACCCAAGGAATGTAAAGATGGCACAGAAAGCTTGGCATCAAGTCCTGGCTCATTTATTCTTGCTCCACCCTTGTATTCATCCCTGACTCTACATAAACCCCTTCAAGTTCTCGCCCTTGTTGCATTCGGTTCTTCTAACAGCCTGCTTGCTCCAGTAATCCACAGTTGTCCATCATGTCCATGTCAATGTCTATGTCCTCCTCCAGGGTCTCTCGAAGTGGAGGTGGTGGTGGTGGAGCTAGGATAGGAGTGGGGTATGGCGGAGGTTCTGGAGCAGGTCTGGGGCTCGGGATGGGTCTGGGTGCTGGAGGTGGGGCTGGTGCCGGGTTTGGAGGTGGATCAGCATTCGGCATGAGTGGTGGAGGTGGATCAGCGTACGGCCTGGGTGGCGGAGGTGGATCAGCGTACGGCCTGGGTGGCGGAGGTGGATCAGCGTACGGCCTGGGTGGCGGAGGTGGATCAGCGTACGGCCTGGGTGGCGGAGGTGGATCAGCGTACGGCCTGGGTGGTGGAGGTGGATCAGGGTTCGGTCTGGGTGGCGGTGGAGGTGCTGGAGCACTTTTTGCCAGCCCGGCATTTGCCCTGGGCCGCACCTTCGCGGTCGGGGGGCTCAGTGCAGGCTCCGCTCTGGCTGCAGGTGCTACTATGGGCACGGTCTTGTTTCCTGGGCTTACCCGAGAGGCAGAAAAAGCCACACTGTCCACCCTGAATGATCGTTTTTCTGCGTACATGACCCAAGTAAGGTCTTTGCAGCAGGAGAATGCTGCACTGGAGGCCAAACTGTTCATGCTGACCGGTGGTACCGACATGTCCCCAGAGTCATCCTCTGCCACTCCAGTGGAGTTTGAGAACCAGCTGGGTGAGTACCGTGGCACTCTGCAGAACCTGACCCTTGATACCATCAAGCTGGAGATAGAACTTGACAACGTGCGTGGTACCGCCCATGAGCTTAAGGCCAAGTAAGTGTATTTGTATTGGTGTTGGTTTTAATAAAATGTTATAAAAATATATTGCTGCTCTTTTCCCCATTACATTTGTAATTTATTAATTAGGTAATTAATTGAATTTATTTAATTGTCTTTCTTCACTTAAGGTTTGACTTTGAACAAGGGGTCAGGTTTCAGCTAGAGTCTGATATTGCTGCTATGAAAAAGGTAAGAAAATGAACAACTTGTGTTTAAAATGTGAGAAATTGTGGTCTGTTCTGTGTTGGTGCTGGTCAGCTCCATGGTCCTGGGTTTAAACTAGGTTATATTGGAAGAATTGTTTTTACTGTGCCTTTTACTTAACATGCCAATGAGTGGACTGGATGCTTTAAATTGCAGGTGGTCACCTAAATAAATGATCGTACATCCACTGTCCAGGGTGCGGTCAGTTTTCCAGAGACTCCAGAGGTTTTAGACAATCTAAGATCTTAATCAGAACATAGAAAGTAAACAAATGAATAGATTAATAAGGTAATAAATAAATAAACAAGTGGATGCTCAGCCCACAACCACAGAACAGAGTTTGAAGCCCTGTGACAACTTGGTACCCTGTTAAAAGTATTCCCACCCTGCGCCCAGTGTTTCCCAGTGAAACCTGGACCTGGACCTGCTGCATAAAACAGTTTATAATAATGCATATGAGCCTTGAGAATCTCACACTGTGCATTTTCGTCTAC
The DNA here is from genome assembly GCF_030014385.1 of Trichomycterus rosablanca. Taxonomy (NCBI): domain Eukaryota; kingdom Metazoa; phylum Chordata; class Actinopteri; order Siluriformes; family Trichomycteridae; genus Trichomycterus; species Trichomycterus rosablanca. The sequence goes on from NC_085991.1 coordinate 5,944,063, forward strand.
AGGACATCGAATCGGCATCGGACATAAGAATCGATTTGGACACAAGGTACTCCAGCCTGAAGAGTGACCTGGACTTCCTCAACAAGACACAGGACGAGGTACTGAAAATCTACACACAGCTATTTGCAATCCTTTTTGTGTATTTAAAGCTACAGTAAAGGAGTGTGAAACCCCAGTAATGTTCTGCAACAATGTGACTCTCTGACTCTCTACCATTTATTTTCTGACATATCAGGAGCTGTCTGCTCTGCAGTCCAAACTGGGTACGACCACCAAGGACACCTCAGTCTCCATGATTGAGGTGGACACCATGAGGTCCTTCGACATCTCCGCAGCGCTCAACAAGTTGCGAATGGAGTACGAAAAGTCTGTCCGGCAGCACAGAGAGGAAGCCGAAGCCTACTACAAACTCAAGGTGAATATTAAATACTTTATTGAGAACTTTGCAGGTGGTAGATAGTTCCAGTCTGAAGCTTTGCAGACCTTTTGCATCCTAAAAATGTTCCACAGACAACTCTAATAAGTGACTGAAAGGTAGCTATGAGAGTAAATGACTAAGTGTGTGTGTTCATGTGGTCCTTGGTAGACTAACACCATGACCAGGGTCCAGGGTGTATTCCAGCCATAGGAAAACTGTCAATACATTCACATTTTCAGCATTTAACAGACGCTTTTATCCAAAGCGACTTACAGTAGTGTGACAGTATATTTTCTAGGCAATTGAGGGTTAAGAGCCTTGCTCAAGGGCCCAACAGTGGCAACCTGGCAGTGGTGGGGCTTAAACCAGCGACCTTTCCATTACTAGCCACAACTACCTACAGTCAATAAACCCCTAATCAGAATAAACATTTAATAAAATTAAATAATTGATCAATAGATATTATTTACATACCTGATTATATGATACCAGGGTTGACATTGGTCTAAAATCTAACTTGTAAACGTTGCTTATGAAATTAGAAATGTACTTAAACCCTCAAATATGTAACTGACATCAGCATGTCATGAATCTGTTATGTCAAATGTCATATGCAGACATAAGTGTTTATAGCTGATAACAAATATAATTACAGTTGTATCAGTAGTTTTTTCATATGTAATTTTCATATGTAATGTAATGTGACTATGACTAGCAACATTACACTGTTCTAATACGTGACGTCAACTGTTGACAACCCATGACAGCATATGACATCTGACATAAGTTTCTGATATGCTTACATCAGCATCATGACAGGTTTAAGTCAAACGTTAATAAAATAGAATAAAACAGAATAGCCCTACATTAAAATAGAAATCTATGTAGGTGAGTTGTTTTTCCTGTAGGTACCACTTTAAATGTCAGCATGAAGTAAATTAGAATTCCATAAATTGAGCAATATTCCTTCCACTTTTTTTGTCAGATGGATGAAATACAGACCGCTAACGTCAGGAGCGGAGAGGCCGTGTCGTCAACCAAAGGTGACATCGGAGCAGCCAAGAAGGAGCTCCAGACGCTCATGATAGAGTTACAGGGTCTCATCACACAAGTGAGTGTCCATATACATATACACACAAACACTCATGAAAAATGAAACCTTATTACACAGCTATATATTTCTTAATTCCTTGATTCCGGTACACTACCCTGAACAATGTCTGTTCTTTTTTACAGTAAGCTGTAGCAACAATTATGCATAAAACAGAGACTGGTGTATTAATCATTGTTTGTCATTGAAAGACTACAACAAATAACAATAGCTATTTAAATAGTTTATACAGATGGGTAACAAATTAAAGAAAAAAATTTCTTGCCACCCGAACACAGCATTGCAGCATTTAGCCAATGCCTTTATCCAAAGCGGCTTACAATGACGACTGATTAAAGTTTAAGCAATTGAGGGTTGCTCAGGGGCCCATCAGTGGCAGTAGTGGGATTTCAACCGGATGCCTTCTCATTACTAGACAAGTAGGTTAACCACAGAGCTACCACTGCCCTATTTTACTAAAAATTTTTCTTAAAAAAAACATATGCCACATGCATATGCCAGTATGTTAGTTTAAAGAATCCCCCAAACAGGTTATTTCAACTCTTTTATAATAACAATAATAATAAGCTCCCGGAGGAAACCCACACAGACAGGACTCGGACAGCCCCACCTGAGGATCGAACCCAGGGCCTTCTTGCTGTGAGGCGACAGTGCTACCCACTGAGCCACTGTGCCACCCTTAATGATAATAATAATAATATAATAATAATTGGACTTATTATTGGACTGCTTTTGTGGTTTGTGGTTTGATAAACTGCACATCTGGCACATTTTCAAAATAGTTTGTTTGCATAAAGATGGCATCTTATTATAGACCTGGAAACGTGTACACCACAACACCTCTCTAACCCCCCTCGTTACTCTGTTTACTTCTAGGCAGCTTCAATTTTTTGAAGCTTTTTTGCTCCTACAGTGGCATTTAAGGCATTTCAAGCGTGAGGCTATTTTTTAGGAACATTGGCTTGATTTTGAAGGTCATCACACTTTCATATGTAGACTAAAAGTTATAGAGGACTACGTAACCTAAATGCTAAGATGAACTTAAATTAAAATTAAAATGTAAATAGGAACATGCTTTATTTACATTTTGTTCATAACAATCTTTAGAGGTGCTAAATGACACGTAGCTAATAGAGTTTTTATTTCTGACAATAAATGTAGCTTCTTTTATTCTTAATATTTTCCACATAAGATTGGACGGATTAACAACATATGACTCAATAATCTCTTATCTGTATCCACTATCAGTCTAATAATTAGCTTCGATCAGGACATGGATTAGTCTTCTGACATCAATTGTGACATCAGTCTATGTCATGACAACCTCTGGTTTGTAAGGTTTGATCACGTCCTCTGTATCAGTCAGTTGGATTTTAACACTCACTGAGTCGAGCGTGGTTATCCCCGGCCCTTTTACAGTGGTTTACTCAGCTTCCTGGGGATTTTATCAAATGAAAGTTTTGTTGTTAACCTAACAGAATAGGAAGTTAAAACTAGTTTGAATACAGTTACGTGTCTGAGAGATGCACCTCGGTTTGATTCCCAGCGATTAGCATATTTACAATAAATCACGGTTGCCAGGTGCAGAAAGCAGACGACACAGGAAGTGGTTTTATACTTTATGCTGAGATGTTTTTTACAGAAATCTTTTGAAAACATATTGCGGTACTTGCTCGAAACATTACATGACTTACCAGTCGACAGAGAATGCCAACGCTGAGATGTTAGGTACTTTCTGTGGTACCGTTTATACTAAGTAGGGGATTTATAGTGTATTGGTTTACAGCTCATTCTGAAGGGATTAGCTGTGATGAGGGAACCTGTAAGAGAAACTGCCTATAAAAGTGTAGGGGTATTGTAAGTAGTGGTAGCTCAGAGGTTAGAGACACTAATGTTTGGAAGGTTGAGGGTTCAAACCCCACCACTGCCAAGCTGCCATTGTTGGAACTCTGGAGCAATTAATCCTAAATTGCTTGGATTGAAGTCGCTTTGCCCAAAGCCTTAATGTAAATGGGTCTTTTAGGCAAGTGCTGTAAAATTTTATATATATGAAACACATATTAGTTAATTATTATAAAATTATAATGTTTTATGTTTAAAATCTGCATCTCGGTATTATTTTTCCCAGATTAAGTGTAGTTTTGAGTCTTTTTTTTCTCTTTCAGTTGCACAACAGCTATGAATCCTAATAAATGCTTCCTTTAAAAGATGTGATGCCAGCCACTGCATCTTTTTAAACTATTGCCCATTAGCTGATCATTTTGCTTTCAAATGAGAAGCTGGAATGATGCAGTGGCACTAAACAATGTGTGGCTATGGCATCATCTAGAATTGCGATCCTTGGACGTCAGACTGAATGCTTTAGATCGAACATCTAATAACTAAATATAGAATTAAAATCAAGATAGATAAATAGATAAAAAAAACTACAAATATTTGACATTATTATTCTTGCATTTAGTTTTATTACCACCTAGCAATAGTTAGCTATAATATTAACTTCTGGTCTTTTAAGTGTCCTTATAGTAATAATGCTGAACCATAAAGTAACTTTATACTATATATAAATATAAACAATAACTAGTTTAGTATTTAGTGTATGTTGAAATAAAATACCAGACAAATGTAAATAGGAATTATTTCAGTATTTAAGTCTAGTCAGACATGCTGTAGGCAGAAACATTAGCACAACAAGCTAAAGCTAATAGCACCTTGTTCACTTTTGGCTAATTAGAGCAGCTTGCATTCGTAATAGATAAAGCTATGTGGTTTCACTATCCAAAGTTCAGTTTACATTTATAAATGCTTAAAATGTACCTTTAGTAGATTTATATTATGAAATATTTTAGAAATCAATGTTTCTGCATACAAAAAAAATCCTATATAAATAAATACCTTTTTAATGCTTTCATTATCATTGTGTGACTGACCAGAGTCAGTCAGTAATTGTGTGACAGAGAAACACGTTAAAGTTCCTTTTAAACTGTTGCTACATAGTAAATGCTAATTTAATTTCTGTTTTATAGAACACAAGCCTGGAGCAGGGTCTGGCTGAGGCCAATGCTCAGTCCACCGTCGGTGTGGCTGAGTACCAAGCCCAGATCGCCAGCCTCACGGCCGCCATCGAGCTCGCCAAAGCAGACCTTCACAAACAGATCCTGTCCTACCAAGAGCTGCTGGACGTCAAACTCGCCCTGGACGTCGAGATCTCCACCTACAGAAAGCTACTGGAGGGAAATGATTTCAAGTAAGTCACTCTTACGTTAATTTAAACCATCATCGGTGATAGAACAGATTCTTAAATTTAGTCTTGATGTAGATTATTGTGCTGTACAGGTTTTAATTTTGTTTTCTTATTGTTATACAAACACGTCTAACCAACTCTGTCTTTTTTCTTTCAGATTTCCAGATTTTTCAGACTCTTCCTACAGTTTCTCAGGTAAATGCACTCACTTTGCAAATCAATGTCAAACCAAACTCGCTTGCAGGGGGGTTTCCTGGTTACCTTGGTAACCATACTGAGGTGGCATAAAAACAAATACTCTGTTTTTTACTCTGTTTCATTACCGAGCTTATCTAAAATCTACTGCTTGTTGTTTCACCACAAATAATCGTACAGTTCTAGCTTGTGTCACACAGACCAGTACAAAAGCCTCAGTGGTTCAGTGTTTCAAACATTTTGACTGACATAGTCTAATAGTACATGGAAGATACATGCTGTACCTACCTACAGCATGTTAGTTTAAATAGTCGGACCCTGTATTAGTTCCTGCCCCTTAAAAATAATACTTTATTGTATAATTACATTAAGTTGCTAAAATACACCATTGCTATCTTCACCATCACCATCTACCATACCTAATATTGTGAAAATATCCAGGTTATCTGGAGAAATATAACAAAAATAACTGTATGACTTTTGAGCCCTTAGACAGCATTGCATAAGAAACATCATGCTACAGCGATAAATATAGCCACATAGGATCTGGAGTTCTCCTGAACATTGTTATCACTTAACCCAGACCACCGCTTCATCAAGAAACTAAACATGAAACTGTATTATGTGATGAGAAAGCCATTTATTAACTCTATGGACAAATCAAGCTCATCTTATCAGGACACAAAGACAGTGAAAGCATAGAATTTGGTTTGTTTTTATTTTTTAAAAATTTCCCAACTTTTCTGGAAAAGCCAAATATAAATATTAGAATTTTAGTTTTTTTGTATTAAAAAGCAGGATTTATTCTTTTTTTTAACATAGTTAAAGGGACCAAGTCCTGGGGTATGGGAGTGGACGGGGCCCTCTCTTATATACGCTTTTCCGTCTCATAGGGAGTGCCCCGCCCAAAACCAGTACACCCCGGGGCTCGCCCCATCTCTCAAAGGATACACAAACTAGATACATCCACACAGGCAAGTTCACCTTAAATCAATGTTGCATTCACTTTTGTTTTTATAAATTTATAATAAGACCAGCGTGTGTGGCACAGCGGTCTGTTATACTAGCTCACCACCGTTGAGATCTGGGTTTAAATCTCTGCGGTGCTATCAGCTAGCCGGTGTCTACACAGACATGATAGGCTATGTCTGAGTGGGTGGCTGCCTTTCTTTGTGTTATAACCTAAATGTTCAAAGAAAACTGTAGATTCAAATAAGAAAAAAATACACATGGTTCTTTGATGAGTGCAGACAGGTAGCACTATTGTTTACATTCTACCCACCTTCTGAAGTCTGAACCCATTTGAAAGTATGTCCTCTGTGCTGTCGTCAAGCATTAGGACAATTCGTGACATTCTGTTTTTCATTGTTATTTCTTTATTCTTTTCTCTTTCTAGCTGGTGGAGGAGGAATACACGTCAAACAGATCATGTCAGGTACGTTAAAACATTCTACATGTTCCTTTCATGCATGTAATTATGAAAGTCATTGTTATTAGCAAGGCTGTAGGCATGAAATGAACATTGGTATATTGTGATTGCAGTCTTGGTTTCTAGATGCTATTTAGGCAAATCTGACGTGACTGTTTATAATCAGATGCAAAACTGCATCCCACTCAAGGGCCAGATCTCACATCTTATACCACGTCTCTTAATTTTTGCACATTAATGGTAAAACTTCAGCCTAGCATTACAAAATATAACACATTTAAATCCAATAAAAAAGGATCAACATATTACATATTAACTGCACTGGTTTGATTGACTTGTTGATGACGAAGCAAAAAGTGAAAGTCCTGTCTTGGTACTGGATTACCTAATGATGTGTGTTTGGTAACAGCTTCGGTTTGTCAGCTTGTGTCTAGTAGCTAAATATAAATAAATCAATCACATTTCAGTAGGAGGTAAAGGTGTAAAAACAGAAATTAAGAATTGCCCAAATCACATCATCTTCATAAACTGTCGTGGCATGGCCATATTAAGTGGTACCAAGTCAGGTTTTTAACAGTTTTTAACAGCAAATCAAGGCTGGCATGGAACACACCTTATCAAGAGTTGTTATGAGATTCTGCCCAACAGTATAGTGTCTTCAATTAACCCGACTGCATGTTTTTGGACTGTGGGAGGAAACCGGAGCTCCCGGAGGAAACCCACGCAGACACGGGGAGAACATGCAAACTTTGCACAGAAAGGACCCAGACCACCCGTCTGTGGATCAAACCCAGGACCTTCTTGCTGTGAGGCGACAGTGCTACCCACTGAGCCACCGTGCCGCCCCTGTTAAAATTTGTTTAGATCGTTTTTGTTATTTTTCTGTGCGACCCATTTTTTTTGGCTCACGACCCACCCAAGGGTCTAAAACATGTATAGCAATGCTAGGCAGGTCCAGTTCATTTTAACTTGAAGGTAAAAGAAAAACAGCTTTGTGACCTGCACTGGTTTACAGAGAGGAAGCAAAAACTGATATGATAAGACATCCTACTACTCGTTAAGTCAGCCATCATACCAGAAAAACGGTACAGACCTAGAGGCTTGACCCATATTTTCTAGGATGACATGCCAGATCTCTATTTGTTTAAAACTCTAAGTGTGATTCTGGACTAACCTGTTACACAGTGCTCTTCAATCCCATCATTAAAAGTGTATATGCACTAATACATTTTAGGGGACCACCCGAGTTTACATGACAGTTTATCTGAACGTTACCTGTCCTGCTAGGAGCTGGAGCCGAGAAAGTGACCTTCCTCTTTTTTCGTTTTCTCTCTGATAGAACACACAGAGACTTCACTCATCAGCGATGAATCTTCCTAAAGATTAAGTTGAACAGACCACAACGAATCTTGGAAGCCAACGTGTGTGAATCTCCCCAACCTGTTATTTCAATAAAGCAGCATTCCAAAAAACAAATATGTTGATGTCTTTGTTCTTCAACTTGGGTCCATCCTGTGCTGTTACATACATACATACTACAACACAAGCATTTCCTTTAAAGGTCAAAAATTACTCTTGGTTCAGGAAAGCTCCAAGAATTTGTGGTTGATATTCATTTTTAGTTACTTCATTTGTTCTTTCAGTTTCTTTCTGGGTTTCGTCTGGCTTCTCTAGTTTCATTTCACATCCAAACAACATGCTGAGGCTGGATCAAGTATTTGAATAATACACAGTGATGCCCTGTGATAAGCAAGAACCCCGTCCTTGGTGTAGTTCCACCTTATGCCTAGTGTTCCAGTAGTACGCTCCAGAGCTAAGATCTTGATTAGTGTAGAGGTAACAATATATGAATTCATTATTATTATTTATACAACTTAGTGTTACAGATCTACCAAATGAGCTGCCATACAATTAAAAATGTGCATTGGTGGAACAGAAACGTGTTTATGCTACAACGGACAATGCATACATCTCATTCAGTCTTAATTCAATCAATCAGAGGAGACACTTATCAACTGCTAGAATTAAGTTGGTGGGTATCAGAGGAGGCATAAGCTAACTTTCACCAACTTTCACCTTTGTAAGTATTCGGTACTTTACAATTGTCTTAGCACATGGTGGAGTGTCAAAATACAGAGGAACCTCGATTTAATGGATTAAAAAAGGGAGCACTGGTCCGTAAAATGTGCCTGTCCGAACCAGTAAGGTTTTTTTTTTCCAGGGGGTGTGAAAATATACGAAAGCACAGCACTAAGGTCCACAAAAGTGCTAAACATGCACATATGTACTATTCCTTTTTATCTTTATTATTCTTTTTTCACTGCATACTCCTTCAGTTTTTCTTTAGATCTACGTAGATCACTCACTGTCTGATTCTTCACACCATATTCCTCACATATGCAAGCCACAGAAACACCGCGTTCCTCTTTCTTAATAAGTTCTAATAAGTCTTTTCAGCGATACCTACATGCTCCCTTTCGCTCAACACTTTCAAAGCCATAACTAAGCACTAGAACTTGCAAAGATTAAGCATAAAACACCAAGAAAAAGGCGAGAACAAAGTGAGCCTCCCAGTAAAACAAAGCCTATCGCTCATGTAAACAGAGAGATGTGTGCCAGCCTCAATACACTTCTGTCTGTTTTATGTATTTTAAACAATCAAACAGGACATTCGGTTTTCCAGCTTTTGGCTGCTAAATCTGAGTTCCGTTAAATGGAGGTCTGTTAAATCGAGGTTCCTCTGTACATCTGGAAGAAACACTACCAGTCTAGGTCTGTTTTTCATTTTTGGTTTGGGTTTATTAATTCCACTGCAGCTAAATCTTAATGCTACAAACTGATGGAGTACTTGGTTTAGAAATGGTTTGCTGTGTTTAAGTTTGGCGTGCAAGAACGTAAACAGCCTGTATAGAACCCAGACCTTAATCCCATCCAACACCTGCTAACACTGACTGTAAGAAACCAAACCATTGTGGTCTTATATCCAAATTTACTGAATATCCTTTACACAAGAGTGGAGGCTATAGAAGCAGCACAATGGGGGCCTACTTCTTCTAAATGCCCATTGTTTTTGGAGCGTTTGCATACAACTCAGACAGAAATAGAAACCGTTGGTGCTAGTTTTCCGCTACCTGTTTCGTTTTAGCACGTAAGGTGCAACCTAGAGGAAGTTGATGGCAGGTTACACTTGACAAGCTGGTTCTTGGTTTTTATTTTGCTGTTTTCTCCACTATTAGTCCACCCTCTCTCTGACCACATGACATCCTGAAAAACATCATGCGGTACCTTCATTTGTTTTTCAAGGTCTTGTGGTTTTGCATGCTTTTTATTAAACTTTTACTATATTTGATAAATCAGCACCCTGGTCTTGGAATTTATAGACCACATATCACTCCTGATCACCTAAAAGTCCCTTTAAAAAGTTGGGGTGCCACATGTGCATTGGCACCCACAGCTTGTTTAGGTTTACCTTTCTTACCTCTTTTGTCAAACTATCTGCCCTATTCCTTTTCTATCCCCTTTTTATAGTAAAAGCATCCCATAAGTTATATTCCATGTACTTGTAACAGTGCAGGTAAACACCTTTTTATTTGGATAGTCACATTTGTGTTTAAATCATTGTCACAATAAAACAGTTGCAGAAAACAATACAATATCAAGACTGCTTTGAAAAACATACTTCCTGTACTAGAAACCGTGGACTTTAATTGTATATACATCAGGCCTGTATGTGCAGTATACATTTAACATAAATTACAGGTGTTTTTGATGCTTGCTTACACTAGCAGGACTTTATCAACAAATAAAAACATCAGAGTATAAGAGGCCAATGTATGATCTTCCTCACTCAATTTAAGGTTATTACTGCAACAGGTATACCTGCTGTGGAGATAGGCAGTGGGCTCAGATTACAGAATCATGTCCATCTGCCCTGCCACAGGTGGACTCTTTAATCAGACAGTCTCAGTTTCTCAGGCTGGGTCCAAAATCGCATACTTAAACAGTACATACTAAATTGGAAGCAGTGCGCACTGCTCGACCGGTAAAGCAGTACGCTCTTTCAGTACGCAAGTGTGCAGTATGCATGCAACCTCGAACGTACTACGTCCGCCATCTTACCAACGTCACGTGATGCATGTCGTCACATCACCACAGTTATAACAATTTTAAATCTGTCGTTCTCCACAAAGCTACTCATAATGTTATTCAGGGTTGTACTTAATCACAACATTTCTCATTTTTGTTTACTCTGACTCTCCACTTTCCATCATCCTTCTTCTTCCACTACGAACGCCTTTGCAGCTCCAGTTGAATTATGGAATTGATTCAGCAGTAATTTACTGCAGCTGGAAGAGCCCTTTAAATATGGTTCTTGTTGGGCTTTTTATTTTTGCTGGTTTTGCATTGTATGGTGTCCGTGCCCAAGTGACACCTGTACATTGTGTCATACCAAGGCTGGTATGTTTTAGCTGGCTTAGATGTTGGTATATTTTAATCTTTTTCTAAGGAACCATTTGGCCCTTAAGTGACTGAACCACTGGATGTGGGCGGCAACCCAAACATGAGTAATCACACACCTCTGGACCGAGTAGGTAATGTTTTGTTGGGGGTGTCGTCAATGTCCCTGTGATGCGAGTTGTCTGATGTATGCTGGGGACAACATAGGCTTATATCCCTGTGAGGTGAAGGACTCTTTCCTTTTCTGAGCAAGTATGTGGAGTGTGACTCCACTAATGCACTCATCTGTCTGTTCAAGCGTCTCTTTATTTTTGACTGCTTTTATTTGGTCCTTTAGTTTCTTTTATTATTTTGTAGTTTCATTTTGTTTGTAGCTCTTCAGCCACAGTATTGTTCTACTTTGATTAAGCATCTGCTGACTGGATTCATCCTCCCTGTTCTTGCATGTATGGAGCTACACCTGTTTCCTCAGTGGGGAGACATGCCCCGCCCTGCCCCATTACACTGGAGTATCACTACCTCACCTTAATGTTCCATACAGGAATAAACAAAAATCTCTATATAAAATATAAACATGTATGTGGTTTGCTAGATAATCTAATTACAGATGTGGTTAGAGGAGAAAGGGCAAAAGTTTAGCAAGTAAACCAGCGTGTTCGTGTTCTCCTCACAGTTCCTCATGCGCTGAATGTAGCGTGCAAAACCTCACCGCAGGACGTTCTAGAGAGATTCTGTTTGGTTCAAAAGGACAACCGTTTGCTTTATAACTGAATTTGGATGTTGGGTGAAATGAGTAAGCGTTAGTTATATTTCCTAAATTTAATCTCTGATTTGAGTCAGACTAAGGACGTGTTGCTTACTGATGAACTGGAGCTACATCATTTGGCCAAAAGTATGTAGTTACCCCCTTTTGACACTTACGTTCAGGTGTTAACTAATGGGTGTGTGAACCAATGAGGCAAAATCCTATTGCCAAATATTTGGCCCGTCCTAACTTTTTTTGAATTTGTCACAGGCATCAAATTCTATGTTTGTTTTGTTTAAGTACAAAAGCTGCTAAATGAACACATTATAAATGTTCGTACTTTTGTTCACCTATCTTATTGATTATTTTATAAGCTACACCTACCACACAATTATTCTTGGGTATACAATTACTGACTGTAGCCCGTATGTTGCTCTATACCACCCTGTGCCCTATATGTCAATCAAAAGAGACACTCATAAGAACTCACTGACAAATGTCAAATGTTATTTGGGTAATGGACCCATTTGGGTGATGGACTGTAATGTTGTCAATGTCCAGTATGTTTAAACAGTGTTTAAAAATCCCAACAACACTGCTGCACCTGATATACCTATACCAGAACAACACACACTATCAAGTCATTACCAGGTCATAATAGTGTTATTATAGTGCTGAGAATGATCCATCATAAACACATTATCTGGTCAGCGGGGGCCCTCTGGGGGTCCCTTTTGATTGTACATAGTGTACAGTCAGTAGCTGTATACCCAATAAGCTCATCTCTATAGTAGGTGAAGTTCCAGATACGTGTACCTAATAATTATGATATGATTCATAATGAAAATAATGAACACTTAAATACAAAATAAAATATTTTTTGTGCTGGTCTTAAACTTTTGGTCACTACTATATTTCTTTCTTTTTATATATTTATATATTTATTTCTTTTTATATATTTTCATGTTAATCATGGTCAGGGTTGCGGTGGGTCAGATTTCCCTGAATCAGTGAGCACAATGCATTAATACACCATGGACAGGACGCCAATAAACCGTTGGGCCTCAAACACTGACATACCCCCAATTAGGGATTTGAACTTACAATACCTTGTAAGTTATTGTAGCTGGAGCCGTACCATCAGTGTTTTTCATGTTTTTTTAGGTACACCAGTGTGAAAAAGGAGAACTGATGCACACGCTCAGGATATGGCGTAAGTGTGCAGACAGACAGCATAAGTGAGATTTGGGCAAGAGTTTTGACTTCACCAGTGCCCATGATATAAAAAACAGGAAGTCAAAGTGTTTTATTTATGTTCACAGGATGTTGTTAAAGCAAATTAGCTAAATAACAAGAATTGATTCAAAAACAGAGATTCACAAAACACAAAGCATAGAGTTGAGGTAAAATGTTTCCGTATATTTGTAGGGGATTGATTCAAATAATTGAAATTGTATTAATGTCTGCCACTGTTTTTCTTCTACTTCTTCTTCTAAACCTAAAAAAAAAAAAAAAAAAAAAAAAAAAAAAAACAAGCAAGAAACCTCTTTTAAACCTTTGAGTGCGTACTGACTATGGATTTGATGAAAATCTGATGGTTCAAATGGACATCTAACAACTAACTAACAAGTATTATTTTGATGGCGTAGAAAGTTCTTTAATGTCATTTAACTTAGTTGGTGGGTATTGCTGTCAACTCAAAGTGAGAAGGTCTTGGGTTTGGTCCCAAGTGGACAGTTATAAGTTCTTTCTGTGTGGAGTTTGCATGTTCTCCCTGTGTCTTCATGAGTTTCTCCAATAGTCCAAATATGTGTAAGTTTGGTGACCTGAACTGAGGAATCCTAACTACCTGTCCTGTCATGTTATGAATGGAACAAAAGTGTAAAACATGACCTTAAATCCTAATAAATAAATAAATAAATGATGGCACGGTCTTCCAATTCCTTGTCAAACATGATTACCTACAGCTTGTGACTTGTGTATGGCCAAATAAAAAGAGCTAACTAGGCTTTACATGCTGGAACATTAGTGACTCGTCCACAGTCAAGTAAGATTTTAATTGCTATGTGTTTCGAGACACTGTCGCCTAACAGCAAGAAGGTCCTGGGTTTGATTCCCAAGTGGAGAGGTCTGGGTCCTTTCTGTGTGGAGTTTGCATGTTCTCCCAGTGTCTGGGTTTCCTCCGGCAGCTCTGGTTTCCTCTCACAGTCCAAATAAGTGCAAGGGAGATAAATTGGAGATACATAATTGTCCATGACAGTGTTTGATATTGAACTTGAACTGATGAATCTTGGATAACCAGTAACCAAAGTGTGTAAAATATAATGTTAAAAATCCTAATAAATAAATAAATAAGAAGTAAGATATTAATTGCTACGTGTTTTGAAGATGTCGTGCAGAAAATATGGCATCACTTAAGGGGAAACTATGATAATAATGATCCAAGCTGCATCTGATTCATGATAAATAATAAACGGAATAAACACTAGACTCTCTCTTATGACCACGTCACTTTGTTGGTAGAGATTCTTAACCGCAGAAAATCAGACGTGTGGGATGTAAAAGATCAACAACATGAAAAGGAGAAGGGATCAAAATGATGACGTTCCTTATTTTTGATGGTTCCTTGTTTACCAAACCAAAAAAAACACCCACATGAAAAGCACTGCTAACTTGTTTGACAGCCATAAAACAAAAACAAAAAAGAAGAAAAACAGGGACTGAGATGTTAAACAATTTTTCATATGATTTTATTTAAACTAAAAAGGTAAAGGTTTGAGCACACACAACAGTGAACTCATGTTTTCCCTTTACATCTAAATCTAAAACCATGAGATACATATGGACTTGGTTCCCTTCTTTGCCCACCAGATTTACCAGCCTCCTTTCATTCCACTGGATGTTAAAACATGACCACATGAAGTATTCACTTCCATTTAGACTGACGCTGATGTTGTAAAATATGTTAATAATGTCAAATAATGATGTTGCAATCAGGGATCCAGTCAATCCCAAAGGTGTTGACTGGGATTCAGGTCAAGGTTCTATGCAAGGCAGAGTCAAGTCCTTCCACACCAAACGTTTTAATTCACAATAATATTGAATTAGGTTGACATGGCAACTCTACTTTTGCTGACTTGTTGGAATGGTGATGTTGGTGGCACAGCAAAAATCAGCTGCTGGCTGGTTACAAAGAAGTGGCATTTAATTAGGTAAAGAAATTAGGGAGTTGAAGATGACTAAATTGGGGGGGGAAAGGGGGAAAAATTCAATCCAACCCCTCTACAAAAAACCCCAAACCAAAACGCTTATGAGAAGAAGAAAAAAACCCAGTAAAAATGTACATTATTTTGTGACCTTGTATGATAGTAATAATAATAATAATAATAGTAATAATAATGTGTGTGTGTCTGTCTTGTTATGGACTGGCGACCTGTGGGGATGTTTCCTGCCTTTCGCCCATTAAATCGGTGGTAAAACAGACAATGAATAATAATAATAAGTAGGGCTGGCTCGATACCACTTTTTATGTCTGATACCAATATGAGTGAGTGAGTGGCAATAAACGGTGCTCTGTTGGAACGTATCTTTGTGTGTTATTTGCTGTTTGTTATTTATACACACAAACAATGGCCTTATTTACATTAAGTGTTATTTAAATTAAGTGCTATTTACATTAAGCAACAGTATCGGATCGGATACTGGACCGATATTGATACAGATCATCGGATCGGTGCCAGCCCTAATAATAATAATAAGTTGAATTCCTAAACACACCATTACAATCGCTATTAGCTAATGTGTCAATTTAATTCAAAATGTGACAGAACGACCACACAAAAATCCCAAGGAAAAACCAGAACACACTATGTTCTGCTGTTTATCCAAAAAATCAGTGTTTAACCACACTGCATACCAAGTCTTCTCCTATAATGTTTGATAAGAGTAAGAAATTGATAAGCACTTCTAACTACAAAAGCAATCCAGAAAGACCCAAGATAATCGGTTCTGACGCTAAATTCGGTCACCTTGCCTGCATGACTAATATTTAAGATTTATGAACGTCTAGTTAAGAGTATACCTCAGTCCTGAGAGATGAGGATGCAGTTTAGCATCATTAAAAAGTACAGTATGGAAAATGATACAGGCATTAATCATAAACTGAGTCATTAGAAAATGTTATCAAACACTTTTAGGATTCACTATCTCTAACCAAAGTCTGTGTTAATTCATTTCCCAATGAAGTTCACTATCAGTGAGTTGTCTAGGTTTGCTCGACCGTACTACAGGAAGAGAGAAAAAAAAAAAACAACGTGCGTCACTCGGCGGTTAAATTTGGCGCTTTAAAAGCTTCTGCAAAACAGGCGGTTTTAGACAGGAGACATCAGCTTAGCTGCACGCTTCAGAGCTCTGATTGAATCGTGGTATGCCCACAGACGAGTAAGTAACTGATAACTAATTCTCATTAAGGGTTTTTAATTTATCTGATTAATGAATGATTTTAATGTAAATATATATATACTAATGGTGTATGTGTCTAAATTCAGTATTTTCCTTCTGTTTTCAGATTTCAGAGAATAATTCAAAGACTAAAAAGGAAACATGAATAATCTGACTGGCAGCTTGGTCACCCTTTTAACAACAGCGGTCATTCCAACTGTAAGTAGCATCAAACCTAAGCTGAATTTGGTTTCTTTTAAAATAAATAAGTTCTAGATTTGATTATTTTCTCTCTCCGTAGGAAGATTATGGCAGTGGTTCAGGCACTGAAGATTATGATTTTATCACCGACACCCCATGTGACAAGAGCTCAGTGCGAACCTTTCGCAAATACTACGAGCCGCCTCTCTACTGGCTCATCGTCATCCTGGGCTCCGTAGGCAACTTGCTGGTCATCTGGATATATACAAACTTCAAGAACCGCCTGAGGACCATGACAGACGTGTACCTCCTAAATCTGGCCCTGGCAGACCTGCTTTTCCTGTGCACGCTGCCATTCTGGGCAGCAGACGCCATGAAAGGCTGGACGTTCGGCACCGCGATGTGCAAGGGCATGTCAGCGCTGTACAAGATAAACTTCTTCAGCAGCATGTTCCTGCTCACCTGCATCAGCGTGGACCGCTACGTTGTGATTGTGCAGACCACCAAGGCGCAGAACTCCAAGGACCTCCGCCTTGCGTGGAGCAAGGTCATCTGTGGCTTCGTCTGGCTCCTGGCCATCGTGTTGTCCATTCCGGAGTTTCTCTTCTCTCGGGACAAGAAGGACTTTCAGGGCAACCACTTTTGCACCATGGTGTACTGGAACAACGAGCACAACCGCACGAAGATCCTGGTCCTTGCGCTGCAGATCTGCATGGGTTTCTGCATTCCACTCTTAGTGATGATCTACTGCTACTCTATCATCATCAGGACCTTGATGAAAGCCAGGAACTTCGAAAAGCACAAAGCCCTGAGGGTCATCCTGGTTGTCGTGGCGGTGTTTATCCTCTCACAGCTGCCATACAACAGCATGTTGGTCGTGGAAGCCACGCAGGCGGCCAATACCACCATCACAGACTGCGACCAAGCCCAAGACTATGACATTGTCACTCAGATTATGAAGAGCATAGCTTACATGCACAGCTGCCTTAATCCCTTCCTGTATGCCTTCATAGGAGTGCGATTCAGAAAGGACTTAATCAAGCTGTTTTACAAGTTTGGATGCATGTCCAGGAGCAAATCGAGCAAAACGTACGGTCACAGTCGCTCTTCTGTCATGTCTGACGCCGACAGCACCATGGCTTTGTCATTATAAGCTCAGCATTAGGACAGTTTTATTCATAAAAGTTCAACTATGTGCCTTTTTGAGAACTTGAGGGGTTCTACATCACTGTAGAGAGGGGCGTACCCTAAGATGCACATCATAAAAGGATCCTATGGTGGTCTCTAGACTGATGTGGATGAATGTATGGTTCTCTTAAGTCTGCCAAATAATGTGAATGTTTTTTCTTTTACTATAAAGTGTTTAAATGTAGAATAATGGACATTAACTTGATGAACATGATTTGATTTGTAATTTACCAATAGTGTTTGTCATGTTTAATGCTGTACTGTAAAATGCTGTGTGCTCTTCATCAAACCTGTACTTTTGTATTTTTCTTATGACTGCAAATAAGTTCTGCAAATAATTCAATGCAAAACTGAGCCGGTGTAAATATACATCTATTTCTGCTGCTATTTTTTTTACTAAGAATGAATTAAAATTCACTTAATATATTTTCTGGTTTCCTGTTTGTTTGTTTTTTTTAGCCACATAAAGATTTAAACTCACTGAACGTTTAATTTAAAATCCAAAACAAAAATTCAAAGACGTTTTACTTGCTTTGAAAGGAAAAGTAAAATTCAGTAGCGGCATGTGGACTTGTTTACATGTCGAGGGCATTTCGTGCAAAGCGTAGTGAGAGTAGAACGCTGCGGTTAGAAAACCGTTGTGAGCGTGACGTACGTCGTCTGCACACTGGAGACACTGTGGCGTTCGTGGCCAGGCTGGGGTGTCGTATCAGTAGGTAACACAGGAAAACAAATTGCACTTTCAAAACACTTTACCCGTACTTACCTGTACGTCAATAAATACATGAATTTATTTGATGCAGACAGGATGAACCTGAGACATTTCATGTTTTGTCTGGTCAACTTCACTACATTTATTAATAAACATCCATTCCTGCATTTCAGGTCTGCAACACATTCCAAAAAAAGTTGGGACAGTAAAGCATTTACCACTTTGTAATGCTGTCATCCTCTTTCACAACACTTAAAAGACGTTTTGGCACCGAAGATACCAAGTGATGTAGTGTTTCAGCTTTTATTTTGTCTCATTCTACCTGCAAACACGTCTTAAGATGTACAACAGTACGGGGTCGTCGCTGTCGCATATTTTGTTTCAAAATTCACCACACGTTCTCTATTGGGGACAGGTCAGCATATGTAGCTATAAGATCTCAATGTACTTTTAAGCATTAATGCTGCCATCACAAGAGTGTAAATGACCTTTGCCAAGGGCACTGACAAACCCCCATACCAGAACAGACCTGGTCTTTGGTCTGGAGCACATGGCATCCATTTTTTCAAAGACCTGGAATGCTGATTCATCTGACTACAATACACGTTTCCACTGTGTGATGATCCATTCTAGATGCCTCAGAGCCCAGAGAAGTCGATGCCGCTTCTGGACATGGTTAACATAAGGCTTCTTTTTTTGCACAGTAAAGTTTTAAGTGGCATTTGTGCATGTAACTCCGTATTGTAGAGCTTGACAAAGGTTTGCCAAAGTAATCCCTCACCCATGTGGTTATATCAGCTGTTGTTGAGTGGCGGTTCTTGATGCAGTGCCGTCTGAGGGAGTTCAAGACCTTTTCTTAACACAAACTGCAGAGAATTTAGAAATTTTACCACCTACAGTCCATAATATTATCAAAAGATTGAAATAATTCAGAGAAATCTTTGTGCAGCTTTACACTGTGTCATTTTACGGCGTTCCTGGAGCAGACAGGGTTAAGAACCTTGATCAAGAACCCAACAGTGGCTGCATAGCAAAGACTGGATTTGAACCGACAATTTTCAGATTGATAACTCAAAGATCTACTCACTGTCACCCTGTCACAAAGGTATTAGACCTTGTTATGCAATACATTGGCTAATCCAGCATTCCAGTCCATGCCAAATGTGTTGGCTGGGGTTAAGGGTCTTGCATGGTGCATTGGAATTTTCCCTGTCCAAAACAACTTGGCACAAATTGGGGCATTTCCTTCAGTCAGATACTGTCATTACTGCACAGAAGGTGTTTAGACTGCGCCAGAGTTCAACAGCACTGCACTTTACACCACTCCAGCCAATCCATGCAGTTGTGCATAGTGATTATCCATGTAGCTTCTATAAAGTTTTTGTTCTTTGTTCTTATTCTTTACAGAGATGGTTTGGAACTTGCCAACTTGAAAGTTGCCATCCTATGTCAGTCTTATGCAATTAGATAATAAGCTCTTCATGGTGACACTCTACAGCTGGTGTTTGGAGCTAATTTGTATACCTGTAGACAATGAGTATGAGTATGACTAAACTAACTAGACCCACCAGTTAATACAGGTGTCCACATACTTCTAACAAGGTAGTACATAAGCCGTGATTATAATAAAGAACAAAATGTTCAGCTCTTTCAGAGCCGAGATTCAACCATAAACCACACACACACTTTTTACACGTGTTCACATGACAGGAAGTGGCACACCAGTTAACGAGGGCGCTTAACATGCAACACATGACAAAAATGAACTGCTCTTCATACGCTGTGGCACTCGGACCATAAGCTTGCTGGACATCCCATTCTAAAATCATTTAACTTGAATGGCTCCCTCTTTCTTTTGTAGATTAAATATCATCCATTCTTCTGGGAAGTCTTTCTATTAGACATTGGAGTGTGTCTGTGGGAAATTATATCCAGTCAATAGGGTCAATAAGGTCAGGCACTGATGTTAGAAGAAAAGGTCTGGCTCACAATCCAAGTTTAACTCATCTCAAAATGGTTCAGTTGGGTTGGGACCAGGACTCTGTGTAGGCAACTGGAGGTCCGTTTCAAGAATTAAGAGGGGTGTCTACATACTTTTGGCCATATGTGTATATATGTGTTGCCCTGTCCATAGTGTATTCTCGTTTCACTCCAAAAAAAGCTGAGGAAACCAAAATATCTTAAAAAGTAGTTTGAGAACAATTAAAAACATCATTATTTTACATCAAAACCAGTTTAATGAGTTCATACTTCAGAAGAACGCTTTCTTCTACGTTGCACCATGGGCATGTGTTTGTAAGCAATAACTACTGACAACCAGTACACCAACATTTTAAAGAACTACCAGTGTGAGAAACAGTCGTTCTAGTTTATTTCCAGCTGTCAAACCCCCCAACTTCTTCATTTTGCCCTTAAGTACACCACAGTTTACAGAAATATAGTATAAATATACAAGTGTACATACTAATGTAATACTATATGAGGGGTCCATCAGTTGGGTCTATCAGCCTTGTAGTGTTGTGTGCCTTTATTCTAAAGCCAGGATGTAAAATGTCCTCTAAATAAATAAACATGGTGTGTACTCTTATAAACAGTGTAAGCTGCACAACCTTTAGTAAAACTGTTTCCGTTCTAATCATCTTTGTCCTTGGCACCGTGCTTAAGGATGCGGGTGAAGGCGACATAATTGAAGTTGCCTTTCTTGTCAATTGGGGCTTCTCTGAAGAGCTCGTCCACCTCTTCGTCTGTGAATCTGTCGCCCATGGTGGTCAGGAGCTCCCTGAGGTACTCCTCCTGTATAAAACCTGAAAGGAGAGCTGTTTAGGAAATGTTTAGCAAACTGGCACACACTTCTAAAAGGCATGCACTGGATATCAATTATTTGTGCAGTGACTAAATGTTACTTTAAAAATTAAATAAATACTTATTTAATGTACTTTCATGATTGTAGTGCTCAGGTAGTGAGGCAGTCAATTATGCTAGCTCACTACAGCTGGGATCCAGGGTTTGAATCCCCAGCAGTGCTACTGGTCTAGTAAACAGAAGGTTCCCGGTTCAAGCCCCGCCACCACCAAGTTGCCACTGTTGGGTCCCTGAGCAAGGCCCTTAACCCTCAATTGCTCATTGTGTAAGTCGCTTTGGATAAAAGCGTCTGCTAAATGCTGAAAATGTAAATATAAATGTACTGGTCGGTTGGGTGTCTACATGCAGACATGATTGGCTATGTCTGAGGAAGATCTGAAGATTCTGGGGACACCACATAAGTGGTTACACATAAATATAACTCATTTTTTCATACGTTGTGATTTATAATTGATCACAGCTTGTTAATTATCTTATGAAAAAGGAAACCATAAAATAATCATAAAAAAATACAAATAAAAAGCATGTTAACATTGATATATTAGGCAATGGTAACAAGATGTAGCTATACATCTTAAAATGCCCATTGTTAAGGTGTTTTTTAAAACAACCCAAGCCCTAATAAATATTCCTTACACACAGTGAGAAGCTGTGCAATAGCCACACTAACAAATACACAACCATGGTGCCTCAATATTCAAATGTATAAAACGTAATCGATATGTCAATAAGCTCTATTATTTCTTTAAGAAGGTACCTGTTCCATCCTCATCAAAGCAAGCAAAGGCGTTCTTAATGACGTCCTCAGGGTCTGTGCCATTCAGTTTTTCTCCAAACATGGTGAGGAACATTGTGAAGTTAATGGGACCAGGAGCTTCGTTCATCATGGCCTCCAGGTATTCGTCTGTGGGGTTTTTACCTGTCAAAATAAGCATGTTAGCTTACACTTTAGCACAAATATTACTGTATGGTGTTTTGTATGGAAGTTTTCTAAAGCTACAATCCAGATTACTGTAAACATTGGGACATAAAATGCAAGAAACAACAATTAATTATATATTAATTCTCTTGAATCTTTATTTAACTAAAAAAGTACATAGCAATGACTTAATGTTTTAACAGTTAAGAGGAAATGTGATGTAACACAGTGGTAAACCACCCCACTGTCACAACAAAAAAATTGGAATTTTTTCATTGAACTTTTATTTCATTTAAATTTTCTTAACCACTTTATCCTGGTCAAGGTCGACTAGTCTGGTTCTACTGGAAACACTAAACACAAGGCAGGAATACCCTGGACAGGGTGCCAATCCATCAGCCATCAAATATCCCCCTTTTCCCAGACATAGCCAATCACGATTGTGTAGATCCTCGGCCGGCTGATAGGACCACCGAGGTTCGAACCCTGAAGTTGTGGTGGTGGGCTAGCATAATAGTCTGCTCTGCTGTCCCAGGCACCTTCTTTATACTTTTGTCAGTTCAGCAAAAGATCAAGAGAATGCTTCTTTTTATTGCATTTTACAACATTGCAGTAACACCCATAAATATTTAAGCTCACCTAATGAAGCAAGCATGTCGTGCAAGTCTTCCTTATCTATGAAGCCATCCCGATTTTGGTCAATCATATTAAAAGCCTCCTTGAATTCCTGGATCTGTGACTGGTCAAACATGGCAAACACGTTTGACGTGGCCCTCTGGGGACGTTTTTTGCTGGTCTTCACCTTGGCTCTTTTGCTGGACATTTTGGCAGCTATCCTCAAACACTGAGGGAAAATGGTAGTATACAAGTTACAACACTTTTTGCAATAACTGGGACATTTATTTATTTATTAGGATTTTAATGTCATGTTTTCACACTTTGGTTACATTCATGACAGAAACGCTAGTTACTCATTACACAAGATTCATCAGTTCAAGTCTTTAATGGAGGAAAACCACTCAGGCACAGGGAGAACATGCAAACTCCACACACAAAGGACCCAGACCGCCCCACCTGGGAATCAAACCCAGGACCTTCTTGCTGTGAGGAGTTAGTGCTACATGTTGTCCTGTACAACCCTCTGCTGGTGGAAGAACCAACGTGCAACCAACGAGTACTACTTCTCTCAAATTCTGACAGTTCTCTGTAACAGAATTACTGGAACAAACACTTATTTTTCCAAAAACACAGTGGATTCAGAAAGTATCAAGACCCCTTGATATTTTGCACACTTTACTGTGGTGAATAGATTGCCTTTTATTCTATTAATCTACACTTAATCCCCCATAATGAGAGAGTGAAAAAATGGTTTTAGGCTTTTTTAGAAATTACATAAATATCAAAATCTGAAATGTCTTATTCACAAAAGTATTCAGACCCTTTGCTGTGGCACTCAAAATTGTGTTAGGTGCATATTGCTTTACCAATATTTGAGATGTGTCTAGAACTTGACCAGAGTCCACCTGATGTAATGTATAAGGGTCCACACTTTACACCGCATGGTCAGGACAAAACCAAGCCATTAAATACAATGACCCGTCAGTGGATATCAGTGGTCATATTGTGACAAAGGAGGGGTCAGGACAAGGATACAAAACAACATTGAGGCTTCGAGTGTTCCCAGGACCACAGTGGCCTAGGTGACTTTTGAACTGGATTTGAATCAGTAATGGCATTGGCTTGGCACAACCTTGAACTTTTCTTAGAGTTGGCTATCTGGCCAAATTGGGCATCCAGGCAAGATGTGCCTTGGTCAGGAAAAACCCAGTGTTCACCCAGTGTAGAAGAGCTACAAAAGACTTGTGCAACTTGATGGAGGGACAACCATCTCTGCATCACTCCATAAATCAGGCCTTTATGGCGGAATGTCAAGACAAAAGCTATTGTTAAACTATAGTTTGCTGATTGGCATGTTAAGCTCGCAATATAAGGCAATATGAGAAAATAGTTTCTCACAATGATCCATATAATTGACCTGTATGATCAAGTTATGTCAATAAACTGTTTGCAGTGTTTTTTATTGAAATTGCTGTCATTTCTGTAATTCACCCAAAACCTTAAAAGATAAAGGTCAATTTTATTAAACATATACGAAACGTTGTGACCAGCTCGTTTAAACATGACATATTTAAATAGACATTATTTTCGACAATTTGGGGCTGTTTACTACATGCTGTCATATGTGCCCAAAATAGTTTTTAAATAGGCCAATCTAAATACGTAGGCCAGATAGATATGCAACAAAACAGACGTCATGCCACACTGCTGATCTACATATCATGTTCGCTGAACACTCACGTTACCGCATTGCAATACAGATCAGCGAATCTGCGCAGCTTTACGCTAAATGCGCAAGTGCGACGTAGTCACTAACCGTCCTGCTCTACATACGCTGATAGATATATTTTAAACTGGGTAGCTTTAACCAAAACAAATTATGTAATCGCATTTCATTCGTTTTAATAAATGACAAATAAAACACATTACTGATAAAAATAAAAAACCTACCTAAGCAGGTAAACAGATGCAGCAGTTGGTGAGGGTTTCGACACGCTAGTAGGTGGTACCTCCCTCTAAGGACTCAACTTGGGACAGCCCGAACGTTACCGGGAGGACTGGAACATTCCATCATAAGCATTAAAGGGGTACACTTATTTCAACAGAACTCTTAAATTAGTTTATATTTTATTTTGTGTGTGATAAATATATGTGGACACATTCTAAAGAAATGCGTTCGGACTTTTTTAAATTTTAGGTAATAACATGTCACAGTTTTTATAGTAATATTAACTTTAATCGTGCATAGGTGTGCTTCATCAGTATACTGTTAAATGTACGTTAGAGTGCACAGTCTTATGGTGGTGCAGTGGTGCACACAAAGTATGATCCAAATATGTAAAATCCAAATATTCAAATAGCCTACTATTAATATTCAACCACTGTATTCTGGTCAGGGTCACGGCGTGTCCAGTTTTACCAAGTAACACTGGGCGCAAAGCAGGAATACCCTAAACAGGATGGCAATCCATCACAGTGCTTTGGCCATTACACCCCCCAGGGGCATAGCTACTAAACTGAATTATGTTTTGTTCATTTTAGTGCAATTTAACTTTACACTTAGACTGTTTGAGTACAACAAGCAAATAGAATCAGTTCAAACTGTAGCATGACTAGAATCTAACAGACATTTGCGCAACCTCCCAAAAAAAAGCATAATTATCTTTATGTTAAATAATTTTAGTTGTTTATCAGTGGGCATAAATCATGGTATAAATGTACATATTCTTGTGTATGGCCTCAATAAAAATGTTGGTGTATCTGATCTACATGGGCCCCTTTATGCTATGGGTGCATCAATGCATCCTTGCACTGTCAGTAATTTTGCCACTGGGTTTAATTTAAAGTTAAACTGATTTAAGTCAACATAGAAACCTAAAAGATGGTTAAAGTTATCAAATATGATAAAACTCTTGCACATGAAACTTGAAACACAGTAGTAAAAAGTATAATAGGTCTCTGGAACACTCAGATCTATGAGAGGTCTAGGTCTTGGTCTTAATGTTTAGTCTTGGTTTAGGTTCTGACCAATTTAAGTGTTGGTCTTGTTTTGGTATTATAGCGTAGGCATATTTTATGAGTTACTGATGCAATAGTAGGTCTTAACACTTCTTCTTTTTACCAGTGTTTACAGTTTTACCAGGAAACTATGGGTGCAAAGCAGGATATTAAAGAATATTAAATAAATATTACACTCATACTTTAAATTTTAGTTTAAAAAATGTTAAAAGAACATTCATAAAACGTTACACTTTGAACATTTCAGACTAACTGTTAGATTTTTTTTATCAAGGTCACGTAACGTTTATAGAACGTTCTACTGACGTTATTGTGTGAACGTCTGCTAATAACATTAGGAGAACTTTTACATAACGTTAGTGAAAGTCGTAGGAACATTCCCTGTTAGCTGGGGAACCCCCATCGTGTTTTGTTCACTTTGTTGCAATTAAACATTTTACACTAAGACTGTTTGAGTAAAAACAAGCAAATAAAATCAGTTCAAATTGTAGCATGACTAGTATCTAACCAGACCTTTGTGCAGCCTTCTAAAAGAAAGTATATAGCATAATTATCATTATGTTAAATCATTTTACATGGATCCCTTTATGCTATGGGTGCATCCTTGCACTGTTAGTTATTTTGCCACTGGATTTAATTTACAGTTTAAACAGATTGAAGTCACTGTAGAAGCCTAAAAGATTGGGAAAGTGATATGAATGATGAAAAAACATATGTCTCTGGAACACCAAGATAAATGAGAGATCTTGATCTTGGTCTTAATGTTTAGTCTTGGATTAGATATCAAACAATTTAAATATTGGTGTAGTTTTGGTATTGTAGCGTAGGCATATTTTATTATGCAGTTGGTTCACAAACCCTTTCTTGCAACACTAGGTCTCAACACTGCTTCTTTTTACCAGTGTTTACAGTGTGTTGTTTCAGCTGGTTACTATGGTTCCAGTTTTTACTGTGACCCACAGCTATTGAAGTGTTGCTGGGGTAATATGTATTAAAACTGAGTAATTTATGAGTAACATAGTACTGTTTTTAAACAGAACCCAGTCCCAGTTTGTGTGCTCATTTACTGTATGATGAAAATGGCGTTCAGCATTGAGCAGCCTTTATGAACAGGATTTACTGAAACATGAGAGGTTACTTATTGTTAACCCCCCTTGTGTAGTGGCGTAACACCAGAGGCCATGTTTCCCGGTTACAAGAAAACTCAGAGACAGACAGAAGAGGACAGGGATATCAGGTTTGTAGTGCTTTTAGCAGACATGGTTGTTCATTTGGAGTTGCACTGTTTTGATATGAGTTTCTTACATTATTTACAGCTGATGAGGAAAAACTACACCTGCTGCTGCACTCAGGCTGAATGGACTATTTAAGGGTGAGGAGCAGGTGGGCGGGGCGTGCCTGTGGCTCCACCCACTTCTACACTACACAGAACGTAAGCTGTCAGTCATCATGCTGCTGTAATAACGGTGTGATCCAGAGTCCAGACGCTCAGGTGGGTGCCAGAATGGATCTGATGATCATCTCTTTCTTTAATAGATCAAATGGATATTAAGTCCCAGTCAAGAGGACAGGGTACTAATGCCAACCATTCCAGTACCCACTCAAGGTTAGTGCACCTACAAAAATTTAGTTTTACTCAATATCGTTGACAATAAGAACATTTTACAAATTTGTATGTGTTTTTATTTACTAGGCATCTCTTTGCAGGCTGATACTGACAAGGTATGTTTCTTTAATACACGATTTAGACTTGAATATCTGTCAAATGTACACTATAGGGCCAAAAGTATTTGGACACCTGAGCATGAGCTTGCTGGACATCCCATTTCAAAAAACCAAATGGTATTACAGTAGAGTGAATTCTATGTGATTCTTTCAGCTATAAAAACAGCCACTCTTCTAATAAGGCTTATCACAAGAAAATAATGTATTAATTTTTATTTTTTAGCAATTTACATTTCTGGTTCAGTGACAAGGTCATTGATTATTACACAAAAGTGTCATTTTTTGATCATGGTTAGGCTGGTTCCTTGATCTCACAAAAACTGTAAAAAAAAATACCATAAAATCATATTCAATGAAAAATAAGAATCTGCATTGTATGCAAAAAGAGGCATTAAATAGCTTTTAAAATTATTTGACAGGTGGCACTGTGGTGCATCAGGTTTTGTGGGTGCCAGGTTGCCTTTGCCCACTGTCTGCAAAGGGTGCGACATGATTTGATATGTTTACGTGGGATTCCTTCAGGTACTCTGGTTTTCTACCATCCCTGCAACCATTCAAAGGGTGGATTGGCTGCTCTAAATTGAACCTAGAAGAGTGAAAGATGTGTGATGTAATGACAAAGGAGTAGAGCTATGTGAGTACAATGCTCCAAAATACTGTCTGTATTTATCATTAAATAAAGTAGATACTGATACTGTCTAGCATGGTCTAATCCGTTACCTGTCTAATCCGTTACCTGTTGTACAATTTACACACACAGCGCTTACTGTTAAATATTAAAAGTATTATGTTTTTTCTTCATACAGGACTTGTTGATCTTCATGTTAGTACAACAAATTGAGTATCTATACCTCTCTAACAGACAAAGTGCAAAGGTATGACCCATCAGTACATTTCCTGTAACTGTTGTAAACATTAAACTATTGCTTTTAGAAACCTCACCATGTCAACCTTGTTTGATGACGAGGTAAAAAATGCTAGCCGGGGTTTGAATCTTGGTGGTGCTATTGACCGGTTGGGCATCTACACAGACATGATTGGCTATGCCATTGGGGGTGGGGGTCAAATAGCCTATCCATTGGGAGGTGCATTTATCATTGGGCTATCAATGCTGCTTTCAAGCCCAGATAAAAACAAGGAGGGTTTCATCAGGAAGAGTAACTGGCATAAAAACTGTGCCACATCAAGTATCAAGTATGCAGATGAAAATGGTCCGCTGTGGTGACCCTAATATAGGAAAAAAAAAGATCTCACTGATACCAGGGGTATAGTGAATGAAGCATCAAATAGCTTATTTGCCCCTCAGAAGAAGAAAGAAAACAAGAAGAAACAAATTCTGTGTTGTATCTAAAACAGTAAAGAATGCATGGATAGTGGTCTATAAACCAAACAATGAACAATACAAATTGGTGTGCAGCTACATGAAATATACTGCTATTAAAGAAACAGCTATAATGTGTTGACAATTATATGTGATTGTTTACAAAGGTGTTTGTCTATTATTGCGAAGTTCAGATAATTCTGACTAAAACGTATTGTACAGAAAGCTTTAACAGTCAGGAGTTCAACTGTCTCTTTGGCACATGAGGCGACCACACACAGCAGCGTGCCACACTTCACCAAAGTGTAAGTAGATATGAAATGCTTTTTTTTTATCCACCGGACACAGCCCAATGATAAGCATCCTCATTATGGGTTTAGATAAAGTGTGTTTTTAAAATACTACACTCTTTCAGTGAAATGTGATGGCGGATGCATCTTCAGTTTCATTTGTGTAAGCGATAATGGCATATTTAGTAATGGACTCTTGGTTCCTTGTTCCGTCTGCCCATCTTGAATTCCAATTTTGATGCGTGATGAATAAATCAGAAATGTACACCGTCTCTCCTGACAGCTCTTGGCCTATGGTGCTGCTGGCTGTTAAAATCCTTTCTTAACCTGTGGTTGACCTGAATGTAGTGCAGCATCACCCTGCAACATTAGAAGACCTGCTTACACAACTGGGATCTCATATCAAGTCTGATATAACCCTTGTCTGTTAGAGAAGAATCTGCCTTGAAAAAGAAAAGAGTTCATCCCCCTTACTATTTTTATAATCTTATAATTTTTATAATCTCCTATGTAGATGTCTTTAAACTAACTGTGAAATGTGGAATTCTTCCCTGTAGTCTGAGACATCACTACAAAAACCAGTTAAGGATGCTGGCACATAGGTGGAAAAGACTTGGTCTACAACATCCAGCCAGTGCTAACAGGAGCGACCAAGCATCTGGGCAGAGTGAAGAAAAGAGCCAGAATGGCATTAAAACGAAGTCCTTTATTAATATCTCCCCCATACAGAACAGTAAAACAGCAGCACCTAAAGACAACCAAGAACCCAATAAAACAAAAGCAGCAGACTGTTTGAGTTCAAACCGTTCTGACACTGAAAAGTTTACAGTCAGTGACAGACACTCGCCAAAGATCAGACCAGCATTATCCGAGTGCTACTCAGACAGCGATCTTTCAGATCAAGAGAAAGAAAGCATCGACACATCGAACATGACAATGAACATGGAACTGGATTTAAAGCCTGAACCCTTTGACAAATATCTTGACGAGTCGTATTCCCCAGAGCTACCAGAAGTTTACTCAGATGTTCTTCCTTCTCCTCTTGAGGCTCTGGACTTCACACAGCTCCTGTCCTCACAGCTCGCTTCAGAGTTCCAGCAAAGCCTAGATCTAATCGATCCATGCCTCGGTCCCATAATCCAGCGCCTGGTGGAGTTGGAGAAACTTCAAGCTGCCACTGTGCAGAAAGAGCGAGAGAAACCAGCGCGATCCCGGCCAAATGCTGTTTACACCCCAAATGCCAATCGCGTGAAAAAATGCGACGTTTCAGGATCCAAGATAAAGAATCCAGGATGCAAGATAACAGAATGCAACACAGTGACGTGTACTTTCACCAAACTCACACTTTGTCCAAACTCTAGTAGGCATCAAACCTGTTCATCATCAAAACCAGGCCAAGCAAGCAGGACTGTGTGGCCGCATTCCATCCTGCCTAAACGTCCACATACGATGTCAGGCAAACTGAAAAGGCCAGACACCAGTGTGAATGTCTCAGCAAAGCTTACAATGCCAAACAGGATCAGAAAACCGAAGCCACACAGAGTGGACGCAACTTCTGACAAAACGGCAACTCCTAGAAGGAAAGAACCAAGTACTAAGGCTTAATGTCTGATTTGGTTAGTCAGATATTTCATAAATACCAGAACAGAAGGATTTCTGTGCTCAGTTGTGTAACTTATAACAGCACACTAAAATCTTCGGAAAAAAGACCATGTGACTGATGTTTTTTCTTTATTATTTATTTTTATGTCATATATTATAGATCTTAACCCTTTAATGGTCTCACCAAACAATTATTTATTTGCATTTCTTAGTTTCCTGGGACAAACCAACAAGTAATTAATCTTTTTTTATTCGTGCACACATACACTGATCAGCCATAACATTAAAACCTCCTTGTTTCTACACTCACTGTTCATTTTATCAGCTCCACTTACCATATAGAAGCACTTTATAGTTCTACAATTACTGACTGTAGCCCATCTATTTCTCTGCATGCTTTGTTAGCCCCCTTTCATGCTGTTTTTCCAATGGTCAGGACCCCCAAAGAGCAGGTATTATTTGGGTGGTGGATGATTCTCAGCACTGCAGTGACACTGACATGGTGGTGGTGTGTTAGTGTGTGTTGTGCTGGTATGAGTGGATCAGACACAGCAGCGCTGATGGAGTTTTTAAACACCTCACTGTCACTGCTGGACTGAGAATAGTCCACCAACCAAAAATATCCAGCCAACATCGCCCCGTGGGCAGCGTCCTGTGACCACTGATGAAGGTCTTAAAGATGACCAACTCAAACAGCAGCAATAGATGAGCGATCGTCTCTGACTTTATATCTACAAGGTGGACCAACTAAGTAAGAGTGTCTAATAGAGTGGACAGTGAGTGGACACGGTAGCAGTGCTAACACACCACCAACATGTCAGTGTCACTGCAGGGCTGAGATTGATCCACCACCTAAATAATACCTGAAAAAGTACGTAGAGAAACAGATGGACTACAGTCAGTGATTGTAGAACTACAAAGTGTTTCTATATGGTAAGTGGAGCTGGTCGTAATGTTAAGGCTGATCAGTGTATTTTTTTAATGAGCCTTTACCAAACAGTTGAGATGATCACAAAAATGATGCAACTTTCATGGATGATTTTTCAGCTGCTAGTTTCAAGTTCACATATAGGCTTGAAAGGCTGTTTTCTTACAAGCATCTACCAATATTTTAACCTGTCAACCAAGTATTTAGACTCATGAGCAGACCATTAAAGGCTTAAAGATGACAGATACTAAACTGGAAGAAACATGGGCTACAAAACCACATTGGATCCCTTTAAGTCAAAAGATAAAAGAATATAGTGGTGATGAAGGTTCTTCATAAAGTGCTCTTCCAGTCGGGCCTTCCCCTTGAGCTTGTATATTCATTAACAGGAAAGAACTGTCGACTTACCCTAAAGTAAAGACAGAAATTCAAGTTAGTCTAGAGGATCATGTGCACTATATGGACAAAAGTATTGGGACACCCGTTTTAATGATTGAATTCTTGTGTTTCAGTCACAACAATTGCTAACAAGCGTAAAAAATCAATTATGTAAAGGAAATTATATGATTTCGACTTTGCAGCAACAGTTTGACTTTACCCCTGTTCACAAAGCAAGCTCTGTAAAGCCTGCACAGATGCCTGACATCAGCCCTACTGGAAAGCTTTGGGATGAACTGGAACATAAACTCAGGCTTTCTTGACAAAGCCATACAAATGCTCTTTTATCTGAATGGACACAATTGTCCAAATACTTTTGGCCATACAGTGTATACAGGCATGCATGTCTTAATTATTAAAGAAGATTATTACCTTTCTGTTGTGGCTACATACAGCCAAATTAATACAATAGCTCATACAGTATATTATTAAATAGATAATTTACACTATAAGCAGACAGCTTAAGTAAAACGCGGGTTTAAAACTCAGCACTGTTCATCCAAAGTGGCAGGTAAGTAGTTTTGACACTTTTGTCATTTACGCACACCGATAAATAACGGCTCAGTGTAATGGCTGACAAACGAGACTCATTGAGAACAAATGCCGGCTCATATTGCAGAGTTAATTAAATGGAGACTTTCTCAAAGACTGCTCTGTAAAACAGAAACCTTTCATCTGGCGTGCTTCCCTTTGTGTGTCTTCTTTAACAGGCGGCACCTAAAATACAGAGAACAAATAAACCAGTATCTTTGTTTCCTCATTAATGTGGTTATTGTTTAGATAACACGTTCCTAAAGAACCACAATTTGATACATAAAACGTCAGCTTGAAGTGCATATTTATTTAACATTTAACATTAATTAAAGCTGGAAACGTTTCTGCTTTTTAATAAACCTAAATTGTGTTTGTGTGAGGTTAAACAGTGGGGTGGCTTTACGCCAGAATGAACTCGGAAACATTCAAACCATACAATGTTTATACATCATTATTTAAACAGGCTGTTCATTGTTAATGTAACAAAGGGCTTGTGGATCAAAGTTCTATTAAAATTCTATTATTTTGTAAAACAAAGATACAAACTCACTGCAGCTGTTTTAAGAGCTTTTTAAAATGCATGGCTGCATTTGTTTTATGCAGAATCAGGTGCCTACCATGGAGAATAAATTTAAATTCTTTACTGGCATACAGTCATGGTCTGGTGTGATCTGCTGGTAAAGGTGTGGAACTGCATGTCTATTGCACACACCTGAAAAGCTTTATTTTTGGTAGCATTAAAGGAATAATAAATAAAATACAATTATAGAGTAGTTTGTATGACCACAAACTGAGAAAAACAATCAAGTTTTGGCCACAGACCCAGCATGGGGCTCGGTGGGTAGCACTGTCGCCTCACAGCAAGAAGGTCCTGGGTTCGTTCTGTGCAAAGTTTGCATGTTCTCCCCATGTCTGCGTGGGTTTCCTCCGGGAGCTCCGGCTTCCTCCCACAGTCCAAAAACATGCAGTCAGGTTAATTGGAGACACTGAATTGCCCTATAGGTGAATGTGTGTGTATGTGTGTCTGCCCTGCGATGGATTGGTGCCCCGTCCAGGGTGTTACTGTGTACCTTGCGCCCATTGAGAAGCTGGGACAGGCTCCAGCACCCCCCTGCGACCCTAATTGGATAAGCGTTTGAGAAAGTGAGTGAGAGCGTATGAGCAAAACGGTTGCCTAATAAATAGAAACCCCATTTCCGATGTGTAAAATGCAATAAAAAAGGAATCTCTGATTAACTTCCATTGTATCTTGTAAATAGAAACACATTTAGAATTTGAAGCTAGCAACACATCAAAAAAGTTTGGACAGAGGCAAAATAATACATACAATGTAACAGAGTTCCACAATAAGCAGTGAATTGGTAACAGGTGACGGATTCATAACTGGGTATAAAACAAGAATCCACCAAAGGATCAGTGGTGGCTCACTACTATGTGCCAAACTTCAGGAGAGAACTGCTAACCAGTTCAAAAAAAGAAACCTTCTCAATACAAGTGCTAATAATTTATTCTTTTACCATCTACGGTTCATAAAATTGTGAAAAGATTTCAGTGTGCGAAAGGGGAAAAGCCATTACATGTGCATTACCTTGGAGCTCTCAGAAAGTAAACACGTGTGTTGCAGACATCAAATTTGAAATGCGTTCATATTTCCACATAATTGACTGTTATCTATGTTTCAGTTTGATATTGAACGATATTCTCTGTCTATGCTATGTTGAAGCTACACATGCCTTTAGAAGAGACCTGCGTAGGGGGCCTTGTGGTGGTCTTGTCTCTGAAGGATGGTGCACAGAGAAGAAGCTCCTTTGGCCGGAGATAATACTCTCACTTTCAGCAACCACAAGGGAACAGTGGGAGAAAAGAGCAGTTAGTATCAGTAAAACTGGAACCAAAGCTTAAGCCTCCAGTCAATGACACGGAGACGAGTCTGTACTAAGTGTTCGTTATCTTACACAGTTACCCGCCAGTGGGTGGACACAACAGACCAAAACATTTTAGGTCTATGAAAAATGTCTTTCTTTTTTCCCCCACCTTAGATCTTTATTTTAGATATGTAGGATACATTGTGGATTTACAGTTAACATGCAGGGCAACGTGTACCAAGAATGCTATGCAAGCTTAATCCTTTAAAGTTAGCTAGTCTTTATTCTACTTATCTGAAACGATATGAAGTAAAGAAGCAATTACCGCTCAAAACAAGCAGATTTCATAGAGCAGATGAGGAATGCTCCTGTATTAAAAGACAACACGGTCGCATCAGAACAAAAATTACAGTCACAGGCAAAACAACACAATACGGGGCAAATACAAGTGCACAGCATTTCATCAGTACATGCACATCTTACAGAGAGCTTTAGGTAAAACGTCTGTATGGTGGATTCACAGAGTATTCGGACCCCTTGACTTTTTTTTTTTTGCGCTCTGGTGTTGGGGATTTGATTTTGATTATTTATAATAATTGCTATTTTTATCCATCAGTCTACACTTTATCACCCATAATGTAAGTGAAAACGTTTTAAAATTTTTACACTACACTCTCTTACTCAAACCAAACCCATTTTGAATTTAACAGACCTCCATTTAATGAATTTTGGATGTAACGGACAAAATCTAGAAAACTGAATGTCCGGTTCGATTGTTTAAAATTCCCACGAGAAGCGTACCAAGACCAGTAGTTCAGTAATTGTCCGCAAGCCGGCGCACGTCTCTCTGTTTGCATGAATGATAAGCTATTTTGCAGGGAGGCTCGCTTTGTTCTCGCCTTTTTCTCAGTGTTTTATGTTTAATGTTTGCAAATTCTAGTACTCCGAGTCCCCACTATACGATCATGACAAAAAAAAAAACATCTCCTTCACCACACAAGGTGAATGAGATTTCTCCCCAATAGTACAGTACACCAATTATAATATTTATTTACAGGTTTTACATTACATATTTAAATATCTATTTATGTTGTTCATTTTACTGCTTATCATATGTGCATGTTTAGCACTTTTGTGGACCTTAGTGTGGACCTGTGTTTTTTTATGTTTTCGCACCCCTTGGAAAAAAACCTCGCTGTTTTGGACAATCACATTTTACGGACCAGTCCTCCCCCGTTTGGTCCGTTAAATAGAGGTTAGTCTGTACTTTGTAGAAGTCCCTATGGCAGCAATTAGAGCCACAAGTCTTTTTGGATAGCGAGAGTCTGTAAACTTAAATCTTCAGGTCTCTCTACAGATATTTGCTTTGCTCTTCCAAACTATGTCCAGTGAACTCAAATTGCAATCCCCACAGGCCCTGTTGTTGTAGTGTGTTGTTATTATGCAGGTGCTTGTTTGTATACTGTGAATCTGTATAGTGTAAGTTATTACTATTGATCTGGATACTGAGGCCAGTTGACTTCTGTTGTTCCTGACCACAATTCAAAAAGTCTAAATACTTCAGTGACTAAGAGATTTCAGGTTTTGATCTTTAATTCACTCCCCTAAAACTTTCCAAACATGTTTTTATTTCACCATTACGGGTTATTAAGTTACGGGTGATTAAGTACATCCACTCTCAATCAAATCCACAACACAAAAAGCACCAAAGCGCAAAGAGTGAATACTTTCTTAATCCACTTTGGGTACTAAAAGATCACAGACGTTGCCTTTAAACAGCATATTACCATTACAAGCAGTACACTGAAGGCACCTCTGCAGTGAAAACCTTCCCGATTCGCCTTTCACCCCACAAACGAGTGCCTTGGCATTTCTTTCCAGATTTTGTATGTGCCTGCTGAACGACAGTCGATTTCCTAAAGCCAAATTTATTAGCAAAGCAACCATGATGGCATTTCGGGTGAGCAAGCTTACCTTCAGTGTACTGATAGAGGAACACAACCTGCCTTTACAGAGATGGCTTTCCCTGCAGATGGGCTCTGGTAGGGTTCATGAGGTTCAGCAGACACACACCTACAGGCCAGTGCACCAGTGGACGCTGCCACTCTTAACACCTGAGAGAGATGTGGAATAAGACGGCATTTACGCTGAACCAACATTGTCATCATGTACAGTGTGTCAGGAGTGGCGTATTCAGACTCAGATTACAGCATGTGCATTTAATACAGATAGACTGAGCTTCCCAGCTGCAGTCATGATTTCCCGTAATTCTGTCAGGAAAAGACAATAAAAGGTCAAAACAAATCTACTCGAGACTTTATAAAACACCCTGAAGATCGTTCAAGCGCCAAGAGCAATAATTCATACTTCAGCAAAGGAGCATAATTTTAAAATAAAGCTAAAATAACTCTGCCATTTAGGTCATCAAACGCTTTAACGTTACTTAAATATTAAAATGTCTCATCTGTAGTCGTGTCAATATATACAAAACCATCACTTTGCTGGTCGATTGTGAGTGCTTGATCCGGTAAGTCCTCAGATCTGTGGACCAGCGGTTAATTTTTTTCCTGGATGTAGGCATGCTGCAGGGCCTGGTTGATGCTGATCCTTTTAGCCGGGTCAAGCACCAGGATCTGATCCAGAAGATCTTTGAGCTGAACCACCTTCTTCCGCTGCTCCTCTGGTAACCTTTGGCGGCCCACCATGTCGTTTAGCAGGTCCTTGGTGGGGTTGATGCTGCTCATCACGGTCACTTTCTCCTGGAGTGGGAGGGAGACAGGAAGACAAAGAACGAGGGCAAATAAGGGGTGTAAACGAAAATGGTTAGGAGGACAGCTGAGAAGCTTAGGAATGCTCAGAAGCAAAGTATTTGTAATGAATGCATTTACCAAGTGAAGACGTGCATGTACTTACCCGTTCTGTGACTTTATCTACCTCTGTATACAAGAAGTTTAGGTTTTGATCAAAGTGCTGGTCCTTGAACAAGCCTTTCCTGATCATCTGTGAATATTACGACAATATTTAGTCTGTTCGAATGCAGACACACTGACACATCATCATAATCAGATATCTAAGCACAAATACTACCAGAGAGGTGGTTGCAGCTTAGCTGCTTGCTCAGCAGACACTATTTAGTTGCTTGGTGGTTGCTGAGGTGTTGTTTGTTGCTATGGTTTTCTCAAGTGGTTGCTAAGGTATACATATATGGTTGCTATGGTGACAGACTGTTTTTAAAGAGTTGCTAGGTGTTGTTTGTTGCAAGGTTGCTATGGTTTTCTTAAGTGGTTGATAAGGTATAGCTAGATGGTTGCTATGGTAACAGATTGCTTTTTTTTTAAAGAGTTGCTAGGCGGTTGCCAAGGTGTTGTTTGATGCTATGGTTTTCTCAGTTGGTTGATAACGTATAGCTAGATG
The DNA here is from genome assembly GCF_030014385.1 of Trichomycterus rosablanca. Lineage (NCBI taxonomy): Eukaryota > Metazoa > Chordata > Actinopteri > Siluriformes > Trichomycteridae > Trichomycterus > Trichomycterus rosablanca. The sequence goes on from NC_085991.1 coordinate 5,981,738, forward strand.
GTTGCTATGGTAACCGATTTTTATTTTTATTTTTTTTTGCTAGGCAGTTACTGTTACTGTGTGCTGTAAACCGATTGCTTAGGTGTTGCTAGGTGGTTACTAAGTTGTTGCTACTCATTTACTCTGATACATCATCATAATCAGATATCAAAGCACAGGTTCAAATGTACCAATCATGTAATCACGTAACTGTTCGAGTTAATCGTGATCACTTAAAACGACCGCCTGCTTTCTATTGTTTTGTCGAACATCTGTATTATTAATTGATCTATTAATATTATACTATCTGATCCAGTTTTTACGGCGGACGCCCTTCCTGGCGCTACCCTCCTATTATCATTTGGGCCTGGGACCTGCACCTTTGAATGGCTAGGCTGGTTCAGCCACCCTACATATCCATGCAGACGCCCGACAGGCCAGTAGCACTTCTAAGATTGGAGCCCAGGAAACCTGAACGTTAGCGGTATTGGGGTAGCGTACTTATTTATTTTTACAGGATACACGGCATTTAATGTGTAGGAAAATACAAGAGTGGCAAACTAGAGTCAACTAAAATGTTACAATCGTGACAGTCCTATTAAAGTCTATTAAACATATTTTACCTTGTTGGGCATTTTTCCTTTAAGGTCCATGGCAAGTTTAAGCATGTGATTGTTGGTCTTTCCGGGCAAGAGGATTTTCCCCGTGTAGAGCTCGTACAGTGTGCAGCCCACAGACCACATGTCGATTCCATAATCGTACGGCTTTCCAATGACTGCAAAACAAAAAGGATGCAGTTGCCCAGGTGAATATGTGTAGAACAACGTGTAAAATGTGCAGCTCAATCATTAATTCTTTTTTATTTTATTTATTTATTAGGATGTTCACGTCATGTTTTACACACTTTGGTTACATTCTTGACAGGACAGGTAGTCAGGGACAATTTTGTATCTCCAGTTCACCTCATTTGCACGTCTTTGTACTGTTGGAGGAAACCGGAGCTCCCAGGGGAAACCCACACACAACATGCAAACTCCACACAGAAAGGACCTGGACCGCTCCATCTGGGAATCAAACCCAGGACCTTCTTGCTGTGAGGCGACAAAACCACTGAGCCGCCCCATAAATTCTCTGTTAAAGTCACTGTGGTGAGACCTACTATATCAATCCCCACTTCCCCAGTCTTTACACCACGGTAACTTGCGGGTGGCTCACAGCAAGAAGGTCCTGGGTTTGATTCCTTTCTGTGTGGAGTTTGCATGTTCTCCCCGTGTCTTCCTCCGGGAGCTCCGGTTTCCTCCCACAGTCCAAAGACTTGCAAGTGAGGTGAACTGAAGATACAAAATTGTCCATGACTGTGTTTGACATTAAAGACTTGAACTGATGAATCTTGTGTAACCAGTAACCACCTGTCCTGTCATGATTGTAATCAAAGTGTCTAAAACATGACGTTAAAATCCTAATAAATAAAATAAAGAAATACAGCAGTACTAACATTAGCCATCACAATGGCAGACTTACTGATCTCAGGAGCTCGGTAGAACCGGCTGACCAGGTAGGGCGTGATGTCGTTCTCAGCGATGTGAGAAGCTGAGCCAAAGTCACAAAGCTTGAGTATGGTCTTGGACTCGTTTACCTAGTGAAAGAGACTAAAATTAAGAAACGAAGGACGCCGGACGCTGAGGAGCCTTGGTAATTATTGAGGCTTGGAAATTATTACCAGGATGTTATCGGGTTTGATGTCAGCATGAAGAATATTACAGCGCTTGAGGAGTTTAAGGGCCAGGAAGAGTTGATGGCTGTAGGAACGCACTGCCTTAATGTGGAGACCCACGTCTTTACCATACTTCTTCAGCACCTCCCGCAGGTTCATACTGGGACCAGATCAAACATTTATAAAGGGTTTAATCACTGCTAATGAATGAAAAGCTGGCACATTTTTGGTGGGCTTTAAAATAAAACAAGCCAAACTCACCTGAGTGGTTCAAACACTAAACACAGGTGCTGCTTATGGTAGAAGTGCCTGAAGAGAAGCACACAGTGGAATTTATCGTCTGGGTCTGCGTCATTCAGCTTCTTCAGAAAGTCCAGCTCTTTAAGGCCCGTCTTCTGCCTGGACAAATCACAAATTCCCATACTGAATCTATCCCAGCAACAAGTCCTAAATCTGTTCAGTTAATAATATTGTAACACATTACAAATATGGGTTTACTCACATGAGCTCATTGTTGCGTATGATCTTTATTGCAACCTCCTGACCAGCACGAGCTAAATCCCTTGCACGGATAACATTACTAAACACACCCTGTCCGGTGTAGCCATACACGTCATACCGCTTATCCAGCATCTCTCCGATGTTCACCCCTGAACATGAATAACGATACACATTACAAATCGTGGTTCAGACTGGCACTGGCACTGCTATTATTTCATTATGAAGAAGTAGCTGGACACTAGGACCCTTCTGATCCTACTTACGATAATAGCCCTCGGAATCTGTCCAGTTGTCTTTGAGACTGGGGTTTTCCTTGAAGTCCTTTCCAATACCGACCGCTCGCATCTTTGCACTCTGAGAAGACAATTCCCAAAAAATGTTGAGACAGGAGAATAAGTCAGCAACAACTCATGCAAAGCACCAGTGTGAAAGGTCCCAACCCAAACGCAACAGGGCTTCCCCTGGTGGAAGTCTAATGTAATAAAAAATTTGCTTACAGTTCATTTATTAATTTTATTAGGATTTGAATGTCCTGTTTTACACACTTTGGTTACATTCATTACAGGACAGGTAGTTACTGGTTACACAAGATTCATCAAGTTTAAGTTTAATGTCAAACACAGTCATGGACAATTTTGTATCTCCAGTTCACCTCACTTGCACGTCTTTGCACTGTGGGAGGAAACAGGAGCTCCCGGAGGAAACCCACACAAACACGGGGAGAACATGCAAACTCCACACAGAAAGGACCCGAATCGCTCCACCTGAGAAGCGAACCCAGGACCTTCTTGCTGTGAGGCGACAAAGCTACCTACCAAGCCACTGTGCCGCCCAAAATGTCATTTGGATGCAATGTTGAACCATTTAGGTTTCAAAGGTGAGTACAAAATTAGTCAAACTGAAACCAGTGTTATAATCTTAAAAATCTGCCCGAAAGTATGTGGACACCTGACCATGAACTTGTTTAAATGTATTGTTCCAAATCTATGGGCATTAATATGAAGTTAAGTTAAGGTCATGGCTCTAATCAGGCCACTGGAGCTCGGGCCTTTAGACAAAGACTAATGCTTTGTGCAATGGGACACAGTCCTGCTGGAAAAGGAAAAGATCTTGCCCAAGCTGTTGCCGCAAAGTATAAAGCCTGTAATAAATTTGTTGAAGTCTTGTTGTTCTATCACATCCATGAGTTTTGCCATATTGAAAGCCATATTACCAAACCAGGTGTGTGAATATGACACTTTGATCCTATTGTCCTACTGACAGTACAGCATTAAGGGGTTCAGCTTACCTGAACAGTGAAAAGACAATAAGGGAAAGAAAAGATCTTGGACGGGGCTTTGCAACTCTAGCGGTGCGGATCTTCTTACACAGACAAGTTTATTTAAGCACTCAAGCATGGAAAGCCATGGACCGTACAATGCAAAACCAATTCCTGGCTACTTACGTCAAAGTAAGCAGCGAACATGTCATCCGACTCTGTGAACATGTCAGGTGCTGAGATCTTCTTCATATTAGCTCCTGAGCAGAAAATAACACATCATCGTCACTTATCTTCATTTAAATAAGTCTCTTTTGTAGACGTCAGGGATGTTTCAGTAAGACCACCCACAGAATGTAATGATTCAAGAGTTAGGACACATTCAAATGAGAAGCGTTTTGCGCGTTGGCACCAACTTTGCTCAGCGCTTGGCTTGAGCGGTGTAGTAAAACGTCATATGAGACGAATCTTCATTTGTGCGAATTACTGTCAAATCCACTCCGAAAGCATCCACATTTATGTATGGTTAGTTGTATTTTCCTCACTGTTTCATTTTTAAACGTGTGTAAAGCTCAGGGTTCCGAGAGAGTTTAAAACACTTACTGTATCAAAAAAAAAGCTTAACGTGGCTTAATGTACCTAAAGAACGACATAGGAACACTAAACATCTCTTACTTATTACTGTTAGTAGGGCTGGGCGATTTTCACGATTAATTCGCATGAGCGTTTTCACCCGATGTTAGAATGTGATAATCGCGATTGTTTACATACTTTATATTTTCATTAAAATACCAACATGTCACGAGGCAGAAACTGACCAGACGCTCGCGGAATATAAATCAGGGAAAGTTTAATATCAAAAGGGCAAAAACAGTGTACAAAACCAGGTCAGAGTCCAAAACCTGAGGATAAACTACACAGTAAACGGAAGACAACAAGGATTATACACGGTAACGGTTAGATTCAGTAATAAGGAGCGCAAACACGATCCGCAAAACGAGACACAAACAGAAGAGTTTCATTCAGATTCACTGAATCAAACACCGCTGAACTGAATCAAAACTCCGATGAGCGCGATCAGGATTGGCTGACCGGGACATGTGACAGTCACGTGACAGTCCATGAGAGCATGGGACTTGTAGTCCATATAGTTAGAAGCAGAACGTGCCCCCTCCATCCACCCCCCAGAGTCACAAGAGGACAAAATCAGAGCTGAGCTGAGTGATCACTTAATGCCCCCCCCAGTGTAGATACTGATACAGACTCACTCAGTGGTGGAAACAGCACAGTACAGGCTCGTGTTCTTTTTAAGAAACCTGTAAATAACTTTTTGTAGTTCTTTTTCTAATGTAAGGTGGTTCTGCTGCACAATATTTAAAATAAGAGCTATTCTTATAAAGGATGTAGATAATTCAGATTTCTATTTTGTTTTAATTATTGTTAATTATTGTGATATTGTTATTGTTATAAAGTTTGAGTCCCTTGAAAGGATAATTATAGGTGGTGGTGTTACTATTTTCTTTTAAATTACAACACAAAAAAAGAAATTTGAGTCTTATTTCAATTGCATTATACAAGAACAAAAAAAATCGAACTCGTAATCGACAATCGGTTATAATTTTAAAATAATCGAGATTTATTTTTTTTGCAAAATCGCCCAGCCCTAACTGTTAGTATAAGTTCTCTCCACTAATTGAATTACTCACTCGTTGTTTTAATACAATAAGTCACGTTAAGCATTGTTCATAAGGCCTGGGTTGCTTTTACGGTGTCATATCAAACAGTTCGTCTCACTGGAGAAGCTTGAAGAGGTCAGCGGTAAACTGGGTGCAAAGCAGTTTTGCCGCTTCTCATGTAAATGCACCCTTACTGTTTAAAGGTGTTTCAACACAATACCGCAGGCGTTCTCAACCAGGTGCTGTATGCTAATTTGGCCTTTTATTGGCATATATTAATATAACCTGCAAGACTAGCTTTTGTCCAGATGTAGTCCAGCTAAAAACTACTGCAGTATACTGACTGCTGTTATTCATATTACAAACATCATTTCTGTACATTTGGGACATTTTGTAATATGCAATAAAAACAAGAATCTGTAATTTAACTGACAAAGGAAATAACAGATTCTTCTTATTACATTTAACAAAATGCCTCAATGTTTTAGGAAAGGTGGTCTGTATTTACAGATAATAAACTGTACCATTTTTCTCCTGGCTGTGCACATGTTTGGTCTTTATGTCAGGCTCAAAGATGTCAAGGGTTTCTTGATCAAAATCCTCGATGTCAGCTGCGACTCGCTCAAGGACGTCGTCTGGAGAGGGTGAGCGGCTGGCACTCTGAGGACTATCATCCCCGGACTTAGTCGTATCATCGCTCACTCCTTTATATTTCTATATAAAACACAATACAGATCAGGGACAAGATCAGAGTTAAATAATGTATTAGCATTGTGTATTCCATGCCATAGCGTCAGACGCACAGATTTTTGCCTTCAGTCCACTGCCTATCCTATCCTATCCTATCCTATCCTATCCTATCCTATCCTATCCTATCCTATCCTATCCTATCCTATCCTATCCTATCCTATCCTATCCTATCCTATCCTATCCTATCCTATCCTATCCTATCCTATCCTATCCTATCCTATCCTATCCTATCCTATCCTATCCTATCCTATCCTATCCTATCCTATCCTATCCTATCCTATCCTATCCTATCCTATCCTATCCTATCCTATCCTATCCTATCCTATCCTATCCTATCCTATCCTATCCTATCCTATCCTATCCTATCCTATCCTATCCTATCCTATCCTATCCTATCCTATCCTATCCTATCCTATCCTATCCAGGCTTTATATCTATGTGTCAAAACAATATTTATTTGCAGGCATCAAATTCTAGATGTGTTTACTATTATGAAGTACATGAAGTTAGTAAAAAAAGTTCTTTCGACAGGTAAAATTTAAAGAGAATGAGTAAGCTGCAGGTTATAGTTTTTACTGAATTTCAAACAATGTACCACATTTTCAGGAAATTATGTATAGTCTATTAAAAAAATAAGTTCTAGTAACTAATGATACAGGGTCAGCGATAACAGAACTTGTACCTGCACAATTGCCAAGCGCTGAAGCCGCCTCTGCTCTATCAGAGATTCTTCATTATCTTCATCCACATCGAAATCCTCCAGTCTGTGTGTGGACACAACACAATGTTAACAATGAAAATGAATGAATGTCTATTAATAATTAGAACACATCAAAGTAATGTGTGATATCTAGCTGTAGGTGTGTTTATCCCACCCAAATCAATTAAACATTTTTGGAACTGTGTTTGGATAACGCTGGTACGTAAGCAGACTGCTCCTGTACACTTACACGTCATCATCGGATTCATCCTGCTCCGCTCTCATGCCTTCAGAAAGACTGCCCTTGAACTTGTCGTCTTTCTCTTTACTTTTTCTCCTCAGTTTCTGAGACCCCAGTCGCTGCTGCTGCCTGTGATCCAATCTGTCGTGTTTCCCAGGCCTAAATTGACACAGAACAAATGTTGAAAACAGCATGCAATCAATTAACTCAAGATGTACTCAAAAAAAATTAATAAAAATAAACAAGATTAACCTGCCAGTATACCAATCCATTAGAACTGTGTTGTTAATCTGTGGGAAAATAAATGTTACGCTACGGTTAAACAACTGGCCTGCACCTTCGCCTGGGAAGAGGAGACCTGCTAGGGCGTCTCCTGGGAGATCTGCTTAGCCTCCCTTTAAAGCCTTGAGAAGGACTTCGCTGTCTGTAACTGCCTGTGTCATCACGAGAACGCATCCTATAGGACAGACAGACATTCTCAGCAAAGCAGTATATCGAATTATATACAGTATAATAGAATTTACAGCAGTTACATTAGGTAAACAAGATGTACATTTGATAAAGAGCTTCTGACTAATTCGCACATCTTTACACTACCAGAATACATTTATAAACTTAAGCATAATATGTGATGAAAATGCTCTGCATCGACAGAACAGCACGGTTCTTTTGCTGTACATCAGTGGTTCTCAATAGGAGAACAGGCATTATACATCGTGTTTACATCTCAAGCACCTAATTAAAAGTTAAATATTGCTGTGGTTTCCCGACTAAAAATGAACTAGGGAACCAAACAGTTACAAAATCACACTTAAAGAACTTGATGAGAGAGTGAAGGGGTCATAGGCATTGCTAGTGGGATGGGATGTCCAACAAACTCAAGTCATGTGTTCATTTATATTTATATTTTTGACCATATTGTGTGTGTATGACCTTTGTGTTTATACCTTTGGCCATAAAGTGTATGTTAGTGCATGTAAGTGCGGTCTCTAACCAGACAGGTGAAAGCTTCTGGCGGTCAGAGTCTCGTTGTCTCCTTTCAGTGGAGCGAGATCGACCCCTCCTGGCTGGGGATCTGTTGCGGGGTGTGGAGCGGCAGCTGGGATGCTGAGGGGATCGATGCTCCCTGGTCCTTTGAGAAGAAACATTCAGTGTGGAACTTTGGCCTTGCCTTTTCTGAGGGGATCTATTCTCCTTGCCTGTTAGGAGCTCCTTAGGAGAAGACCTGATTGAGGTCCTGTCCCTGTCTCGTTTGTGGTCCGACTGAGGAAGACACTCATGTCTGTCTTTAGATCTGGAGCGTCTTGTCCTCTGCGGTGATTTAGGGGGGCTGTGAGGCTGTCGGATTGAAGGTGAAGAGTCCCTTTTACTTTCTTGTTTTGTCTCTGGATTCTTGCATGTCTCCTGTTTTCTAGATATCACAGGAGATTGTGATCCTGGACCGGCATCTCTGGACTGCTGAATGTTACGGGACGGCTTCATTTCCAAAGATGGATTTGGACCAGGAGTTCTCTCCTTATCCTCAGCATCAGGTCCGGTTCTACTTTTTCCTTTATCCGAGGTGTGCTGGTTGACAGTTCTCTCCTTAGACCTGCTTCTGCTGCGTCGCCGGGAACTCAGTTTTTTAAAGTCTATGGAATCATGCTGACTTCTTTCAGCATCTTTAGCAACAAGATAGCTTTCTGGTACCTTAGCCATATAAAGCTGCTCCGTATTTGTCCATTCATCCACTCCATTACATCTCCTTTCTGGGATCTCCTCCTCCTCCGAGCTAGAGTTATATCCTTGCAATATTAACCCCATTCCTGAATGCACCCTTCCCTCCATCAGCTCATTATCAAGCTCTGCTTGGATCATGGCTCTTTGCCTCTCCAACGCCTCCAAAGCTGCCAAATCATCCAGTCTAGACCTTTTTGATAGGAAAGATTCAGCCGTGTCCTCAAGACAGTAGTCATCATCCATCTTGGAAGAATTTCTGCGTTTTCGCTTTTTATGCTTGTGTCTGTGCTTGTGCCTGTGTTCCTTCTCCTCCGCTGGTGAATATTTCTGTTTTCTGTGTTTGCTATGATGTTTGTGTTTCTTCCGCTTATGTTTCTCCATGCTGTCATTCTTTGGGTTCGCACACGAACTGGGCCTCAACTCTTCCTCCTCACTCGATCCAGTCAGACTTCTGTAAGATTTATCAGTCAAAAAACATAAGTAGGGGGAAGTGAAAATGTAAGCGATAACATTCTAAATGTTAAGATGCCTATAACAATAAGATCAGCCATAACATTAAAACCACCTCCATGTTTCTACACTCACTGGCCATTTTATCAGCTCCACTTACCATATAGGAGCACTTTGTAGTTCTACAATTACTGACTGTAGTCCATCTGTTTCTCTACATACCTTTTTAGCCTGCTTTCACCCTGTTCTTCAATGCTCAGGACCCCCACAGTGCAGGTATTATTTAGGTGGTGGATCATCAGCACTGCAGTGACACTGACATGGTGGTGGTGTGTTAGTGTGTGTTGTGCTGGTATGAGTGGATCAGACACAGCATCGCTGTTGGAGTTTTTAAATACCGTGTCCACTCACTGTCCACTCTATTAGACGATCCACCTTGTAGATGTAAAGTCAGAGAGAGATCGCTCATCTATTGCTGCTGTTTGAGTCGGTCATCTTCTAGACCATCATCAGTGGTCACAGGATGCTGCCCACGGGGCGCTGTTGGCTGGATATTTTTGGTTGGTGGACTATTCTCAGTCCAGCAGTGACAGTAAGGTGTTCAAAAACTCCAGCAGCGCTGCTGTGTCTGATCCACTAATACCAACACACACTAACACACCACCACCGTGTCTGTGTCACTGCAGTGCTGAGAGTGATCCACCACCCAAATAATACCTGCTCTGTGGTGGTCCTGTGGGGGTCCTGACCATTGAAGAACAGGGTGAAAGCAGGTTAAAAAGTATGTAGAGAAACAAAGTCCTTCTATATGGTAAGTGGAGCTGATAAAATGGTCAGTGAGTGTAGAAACAAGGAGGTGGTTTTAATGTTATGGCTGATCGGTGTATACTATTCTATAACACTGTTATAGAACAAAAACAGTCAACAAAAAGCCATGAGTAAAGTTTGTGCTGTTGTGTATTGTATGATTAGAAAGTAAAATGATCTGCATGTAAAATAATACTACTACTAATAATAAATTAATAATAATAAATCTCAATTTTTTTTGTTTAAATACAATTGTTTTATTATAGTGTATCCTGAGCTGCTGTAATCAATCTATCAATCTATCTATCTATCTATCTATCTATCTATCTATCTATCTATCACATTTGAACTGTGTGGAACACTGTTAACCTGGTCAAAACACACAATGTTGTGATATTATGACAAATTACAAAAAAAAGTTTAAATTGCTCTTTATAATAATGCACCAATACTTAAGTAGTTATTTACGATAGGATAATACATAAACTGGTTTGTTTTTGCTAACGTGCTTGCACACCTAGCTAATCCATCCGTTAGCCTAGCAGCTAATCAGGCTAACTGCCTTTGCCCAAAATTCGCATAATAAAAAACAGTAAGCACACCAAGCCAACAACAAACTGATTATTTATTTGACGAATATGTCGTAGATTTATTTTAAGGTACAAAATGCGACTTACACGGCCTCGTTGACGGCGTCGTTATCCAATGTTTCCATTTTAGCATGACAACTTGGCTAAAGCGAACTAGCTGAATTCGACTGTGCGCATGCGCGAGTGGTTCGCCCGTCAGATAAAATGGAATAGCAATACTGTATAAGATAAGAATGCTAAAAGTCTAACTGCTTCTTTATTTCTCCACTTGTTTAATGTATTTTCATTTAAACTAACAACATCATCATGTTTAGGGTGGTAATGGGTCCAAGCACAACAATTTGTTTGCTTTTTCACACATTTGGGAATTTGAAGCAGCCAATCCACCTTCTGCATATTTAAGAAAGGTGCCAAACACATGCCAAACGTCTCACAGACATTACCCAAAAGTGAATCTTGAAGTCAGGACCCTGGTGCTGTGCGGCACCTACACAAACTGCTGAAACAATTATTTGTTCTATACAGAGTTGCCAAGTTATGATGTAGTTGTGCAAAATACCAATCTTTATATAATTTGATTTGATCTTTATATATATTTAAAGAGATGATAAAGCTTGGTAGGCCCCCAAACAAATATGACCAGAGTTATAAGTACTTAATTAATAGGTAATGGGAGTTTAAAAGGTGCTTGCTCCAGCTCTTATGTGATAGTATTTTTTCTTTACATTTGAACTTAAAATAACAAAAGCAATATTTCAATTTACTGTGAACTTTAAAAGTATCCAGACACTCAAATGTTTGCACATTTTTGTGTTGTGGATTTGATTTTGAATTGATATAACTGCTGTTTACCCACTAATCTACACTAAATCATCCATAATAACAAAGTAAAGACAAGTTTTGTTATGAACTGAACAAAAATGAATGACTAAAATATTTTACAGAAATCACAAAAGTATTTAGAAGTCACTTTAGCAGCAATTACAACTGCTTTCTTCTTGAATATGTCGGCACAAGCTTCGCACAGCTGGATTTAGGCAGTTTATCCCATTTTTCGGGGCGGCACGGTGGCTAAGTGGGTAGCACTGTCGCCTCACAGCAAGAAGGTCCTGGGTTCGGGTCCTTTCTGTGTAGAGTTTGCATGTTCTCCCCGTGTCTGCGTGGGTTTACTCCGGGTGCTCCGGTTTCCTCCCACAGTCCAAAGACATGCAAGTGAGGTGAATTGAAGATACTAAATTGTCCATGACTGTGTTTGATCTAACCTCGTGAACTGATGAACCTTGTGTATCGATTAACTACCGTTCCTGTCATGAATGTAACCAAAGAGTAAAACATGACGTTAAAACCCTAATAAACAAACAAACAAACAATCCCATTTTTCATGACAAACTCTCTCAAGTTTTGTCAAATTGCATCCCAGCTAGCACAATCATCTGGCCCAGTTCCCACTTTTCTATCGGCACAGTGGACCGAGTGTCAGAATCGGCCAGAATGAATGTAGCCAGATCCGGCCCAGTTGTTACCACAGCTGGGTTTGGCTGGTGCTCGCAGACGAGCGTCACCATAGCAACAGTGCGACGCGAGCCGTTGAAGAAGAGGAATCGTTCGTTCGTGTGAGGTAAATAAACGTTTAATTTTAACAACTTTTTACTTAGCAAAAAATAAGCAGAAAGTCTATTAATGAGTTCTGGATTAAGATAGAGAGTAATTTGGAAATGGAAACTGTTAGGTAATGTTATCTGGTGAGTTTCAGGTTAACTGGTAGTCTGAACTGAAACACTTCAGGTAACGTTAGCTAAAAGGCTAACAGTTTCTAGCATTAGACAACAGCTGCTAAATAATTGAAGCTCACTGAATACTGTGGATAACGTTAACTTAAAAGCTACAATAAGCAACAAGAACAACAACAATAATAGTAAAACAATAATAAGCAACAAACGACCTACCATCTCTGACTACATCCACAAGGTGGACCAACAAAGCAGGTGTGTATAATTTAAGAGTGGACAGTGAGTGGACATGGTATTTGAAAACTCCAGCAGCGCTGCTGAGTCTAATCCACTCATACCAGCACAACACACACTAGCACACCACCACCACGTCAGTGTCACTGCAGTGCTGAGAATGATCCACCACCTAAATAATACCTGCTCTGAGGTGGTCCTGGGAGTCCTGACCATTGAAGAATAAGGTAAAAGAGGGCTAACAAAGTATGCAGTGGAACTGATGGATGACAGTGGAACTGTAGAGCTACAAAGTGCTTCTATAGATAGATAACTTTATTAATCCCATAGGGAAAGTCAGTAAATGGTTAGTAAACTATATGGTTAGTGGAGCTGATAGAAAAAGAGTATACATACAATCAGAATCAGAATACTTTATTGATCCCAGAGGGAAATTGCAGAAGGAGGTGGTTTTAATGTTATGGCTGATCGTATATAATTTTATAACCCAAAGGTTGTCCCTTGTATTTTTTGTAGATATTCAAGTGTCCACTACCATCACTGAGCCACATTTGCTTATTCACCTCTCATACATGAGTAAAAACTATAACACTACTCTGCAGCATCTAACATTCGGCGTAGACCATCAGCCAAGGTCACAAGATCCAGCAAGAAGGTCCTGGGTTCGATCCCCAGGTGGGGCGGTCTGGGTCCTTTCTGTGTGGAGTTTGCATGTTCTCCCCGTGTCCGCGTAGGTTTCATCCGGGTGCTCCGGTTTCCTCCCACAGTCCAAAGACATGCAAGTGAGGTGAATTGGAGACACTAAATTGTCCATGACTGTGTTTGATATAAACTTGTGAACTGATGAATCTTGTGTAATGAGTAACTACCGTTCCTGTCATGAATGTAACCAAAGTGTAAAACATGACGTTAAAATCCTAACAAACAAACAAACAAACTGTATTTCTTTATATTGTTTATATGTATATATATATTTTATATATTGTTCACTTTTATAATTATTATTCTTATATGCAATTATATGTTATTTTCTATATATAATATTCATATAGCTGTCATTTTGGTTCACGTTTATAATTAATCTTATTTATAATATTCTGATTATTATTATAAATATTATACTACTTGCTGTAATTATTTTAATAAAATACTTTCTGCTGCACAATCTGTAGTTAATCTGTAGTATAAATGTACTATTTTATCTATGATGATGTAAAGGAGAAGAAAACGGTAAATAAATGGTATCGTAGTGTTTCGGGGGCTATTCCGGCCCAGCTATGGGAGAGTCGGCGGAGATCTGGCATCCGGATTTGGGCCAGTGTATTTGGCCCGATTCTGGGCAGTCATTCAAAAAGAGTCAGAGCCGACACGGGCTGCCGGCACTGAACCAGATGCGGCAGGCTCGGCTGGCAGGAGCTGCGCCGGAAGTGGGCCACAATTACAAGGCTAGCTGGGATGGAACAAGTCTGTGAACTGCCAGTTCAGGTCTCTCTGTAGATGTTCAATGAGGTCTGGGCTTCGGCTGGGTCATTGTGTCTTTGTTATGATGACAGAGCTGAGACACGGACACATGCCTCAACCCTGAGCTTGCATTACAGAGTACCTGTATTTACCATAACTGTTTCGTTTGGGGTCTCCACAGCGGATCATTCGTCTCCATCTTGCCCTGTTCTGAACATTTACATTACATTTACATTTTCAGCATTTAGCAGACGCTTTTATCCAAAGCGACTTACACAATGAGCAATGAGGATTAAGGGCCTTGCTCAGGGACCCAACAGTGGCAACTTGGTGGTAAGCTACTTGAACCGGGAACCTTCTGTTTACTAGTCCAGTACCTTAACCACTGAGCTATCACTGGCCCTAACATCCTCCTCTGTCACCCCAACCACATGCATGTTCTTCCTCACCGCATCCATTAAACCCCATCTTTGGCTTTCCTCTCCTCCTCCTGTCATAACTTCATAACATCACTTATGTTGTTCATGATGTTATTCACCACACCATCACTGGGTGGCGATAATGCAGCTAAATGTTGGTCCACACAGCGCTGTTTATTAACAGTAGAAGTAGAATGCTTCACACATTGTTGTTATGAGTGGAGATAAAGAGTGAATTTTTATTTACATTTTTTATTTATTTTTTAATCTTCAGGTTATTTATCATCCTGTATCTGGTGTCATAAACAGTTTTGCTCTCTGTTGGACAACCTGTAGGATCCTGAATAAGTAAGCCCATTTTATTATGAAACCTATTTTCCTTTATTATGATGTTGTGCCATAAATGTTGCGATTATTTACTTTTACACTAGAATTAAAATCCAACTCTTATTAACTGCAACATCACTGTCAAAAAACTAATTCTACCAGGACTGTCATGTCATAGCCTCTCAGAGTCATAACGAGTCTCAAAATACGTAAAGTTCAGTTGTTCCATATACATATACACAGATCAGCCATAACATTAAAACCACCTTCTTGTTTCTACACTCACTGTCCATTTTATCAGCTCCACTTACCATATAGAAGCACTTTGTAGTTCTACAATTACTGACTGTAGTCCATCTGTTTCTCTACATACCTTTTTAGCCTGCTTTCACCCTGTTCTTCAATGGTCAGGACCCCCAAATGACCACCACAGAGCAGGTATTATTTGGGTGGTGGATCATTCTCAGCACTGCAGTGACACTGACATGGTGGTGGTGTGTTAGTGTGTGTTGTGCTGGTATGAGTGGATCAGACACAGCATCGCTGTTGGAGTTTTTAAATACCGTGTCCACTCACTGTCCACTCTATTAGACACTCCTTCATCCTTCACCTTCATCAGTGGTCACAGGACGCTGCCCACGGGGCGCTGTTGGCTGGATATTTTTGGTTGGTGGAGTATTCTCAGTCCAGCAGTGACAGTGAGGTATTTAAAAACTCCAGCAGCATTGATGTGTCTGATCCACTCATACCAGCACAACACACACTAACACACCACCACCATGTCAGTGTCACTGCAGTGCTGAGAATGATCCACCACCTAAATAATACCTGCTCTGTGGTGGTCCTGTGAGTCCTGACCGTGAAAGAACAGGGTGAAAGAAGGTTAAAAAAGTATGTAGAGAAACAGATGGACTACAGTCAGTAATTGTAGAACTACAAAGTGCTTCTATATGGTAAGTGGAGCTGATAAAATGACATAGCATGACAGTTCTCCTTTGAAAAAGTGTATATATACAGTGCCTTGCAAAAGTATTCAGCCCCCTTGAACTTTTCAACCTTTTGCCACATTTCAGGCTTCAAACATAACGATATGAAATTGTAATTTTTTGTGAAGAATCAACAACAAGTGGGACACAATCGTGAAGTGGAACGAAATTTATTGGATATTTTAAACTTTTTTTAGAAATAAAAAACTGAAAAGTGGGGAGTGCAATATTATTCAGCCCCCTTGCGTTAATACTTTGTAGCGCCACCTTTTGCTGCGATTACAGCTGCAAGTCGCTTGGGGTATGTCTCTATCAGTTTTGCACATCGAGAGACAGAAATTTTTGCCCATTCTTCCTTGCAAAACAGCTCGAGCTCAGTGAGGTTGGATGGAGAGCGTTTGTGAACAGCAGTTTTCAGCTCTTTCCACAGATTCTCGATGGGATTCAGGTCTGGACTTTGACTTGGCCATTCTAACACCTGGATACGTTTATTTGTGAACCATTCCATTGTAGATTTTGCTTTATGTTTTGGATCATTGTCTTGTTGGAAGATAAATCTCCGTCCCAGTCTCAGGTCTTTTGCAGACTGCAACAGGTTTTCTTCCAGAATGGTCCTGTATTTGGCTCCATCCATCTTCCCATCAATTTTAACCATCTTCCCTGTCCCTGCTGAAGAAAAGCAGGCCCAAACCATGATGCTGCCACCACCATGTTTGACAGTGGGGATGGTGTGTTCACGGTGATGAGCTGTGTTGCTTTTACGCCAAACATAGCGTTTTGCATTGTGGCCAAAAAGTTCGATTTTGGTTTCATCTGACCAGAGCACCTTCTTCCACATGTTTGGTGTGTCTCCCAGGTGACTTTTTATAGATATCTTTGAGAAATGGCTTTCTTCTTGCCACTCTTTCATAAAGGCCAGATTTGTGCAGTGTACGACTGATTGTGTCCTATGGACAGAGTCTCCCACCTCAGCTGTAGATCTCTGCAGTTCATTCAGAGTGATCATGGGCCTCTTGGCTGCATCTCTGATCAGTCTTCTCCTTGTTTGAGCTGAAAGTTTAGAGGGACGGCCGGGTCTTGGTAGATTTGCAGTGGTCTGATACTCCTTCCATTTCAATATGATCGCTTGCACAGTGCTCCTTGAGATGTTTAAAGCTTGGGAAATCTTTTTGTATCCAAATCCGGCTTTAAACTTCTCCACAACAGTATCTCGGACCTGCCTGGTGTGTTCCTTGGTCTTCATGATGCTCTCTGCGCTTTAAACAGAACTCTGAGACTGTCACAGAGCAGGTGCATTTATACGGAGACTTGATTACACACAGGTGGATTCTATTTATCACCATCAGTCATTTAGGTCAACATTGGATCATTCAGAGATCCTCACTGAACTTCTGGAGTGAGTTTGCTGCACTGAAAGTAAAGGGGCTGAATAATATTGCACGCCCCACTTTTTAGTTTTTTATTTCTAAAAAAAGTTTAAAATATCCAATAAATTTCGTTCTACTTCACGATTGTGTCCCACTTGTTGTTGATTCTTCACAAAAAATTACAATTTCATATCGTTATGTTTGAAGCCTGAAATGTGGCAAAAGGTTGAAAAGTTCAAGGGGGCTGAATACTTTTGCAAGGCACTGTATATATATAAGGTGTATATGTATGTATGTTGTTGGATCAGGGCCACTAATCCTACAACACCTATCCAATGCCTGATCTCAGAAGTGGGCTTGCTGAATACTGAATGGGAACAAAGTCCAACATAAAGACACACACACACACACACACACACACACAGATGATTAAAGCACATGCATCTGGCCACAATTTGGAAAGCCACGACAAAAGGTCTGAATACTTTTCTGTGTAAGTAATGTGCATGTATTCATATATCTCTTTCTATACCCCTACTAGTCCGTAGTATGGATGGAATTAAAGACGCATACCAAGTCATTGAACCCGTAACTTTGCGACTTGAAGAGGAGAGCGTCACATCCTACCTTTACTGCAACTCCCTGAATGGCACTGAAGCTCATTTGTCCTCTCTGGTGGAGTCCTTCTTGGTCGAGGTGTTCCGCTGCCGGGTTTGCCAGTTTACCAGTGTTCAGAAAGCCAGGATCTGCAGCCATGTGTCCGAGAGCCATTCGTCACCATCGCCGAGTCCTCGCCTGTCCTGCCTGGAAAAGGAGGACGAGGAGAGCCTGACCGCGGCCGACGAAGAAGCAGAGCTCGACCAGAACGGCTCCCCGTACAACCTCGACTCCGGCTCCAAGAATGGCGAGGACCACATGGACATGGAGCGCATGTCTTTCCTGCTCCCCGTGTACGGAATGCTGCAGAACATAAGCCCACCGCCGTGTGACATCGGATTGAGCTCCAACTCCGACGGCAACCTTCATGTGGCGCAGACGTGTGAGGTGAGTCCTCATGATTGTGCATTCCAGCTGTTCTCAGTTAAAAAAATATGCATGCATGGCTGATTAAAACGTGTCTCATTATTCTAAGCGTACAGTTTAGGGGTCGACGACTTCCATGGAAAAAAAGGTCAGATGATCAAACAAGACAAAGATGAAAGTTGACTGGATTGAAGAATTTATTAGCACGATTGTAGGTTCTTACAGCAGTATATTAGCAGAAGAACGAAGAACAGAACTGTGGGCCTCCCTTTATACTACTCTAGTCATGTACACAGTTTTAGCACTTCCTCTAAAGCTTGGGTGTAAGCCATTCTGTGGTAACTGTTGTTCCCTTTTTGCCTTTGTCCATTGTTGCTTATCTCTGTGTTTTCCACTCCAGCCGTGCATGTTCAAGTAACAATGACTAAGAATATATTAAGCATAAAATCTAAGATTTCCACTATAGTACAGTTAGGTGCATTGACATTATTCAGTGCTGCTCAAAAGTAATTGCCCCCTTTTTATTTTAACTTGCACATTTAACACACAGATCATTAAACAAAACATAGTACTCAAAAGCTAAAAAACTTGGACCTGCTATTGACTAAATATTTGTTTTTGTGAAGGTGAGCACTTTGTTCGAGGAGGACAGGCACAGCGAAGAGGAGAGCGTCTTCCACCTGGAAAATGCCCGGGATGGACTTCACAGGCCACTTTCCTCTAAAATGTCCTGCGCCGAGGAAGAAGAAACGGCCCAGTCCGCTCATTTAATGACCCTAGGCCTGTGCAGAATCTCCAGCGCCAAATGTCCTCCTCCGACGTTGCCCACGGGAGCGCCGGACCCACCGGAGACAGTCCTGGAGGACAAGCAGCCCCTGCTAACCACGTCGGAAATGCAGAAACAATCTGAGGAGGAACTCGGCCTTTCTTGTGTCTTCTGTCAGGCGGTTTTGAGGAGCCACAGCCTGCTGGAGGTGCACCTGAAGTGTCACGACGGCGAGCAAGGCTTTAAATGCCCACGCTGCGGTTGGGCGACATCAGAGTGGGCTGATATGGAGTGCCATTGGAGGAGCCATGGGAAAAAGAGGAGCTCCAAACCTCATGAGTGCGGCGTTTGTTCCAGGGCGTTCAGGAGAGCGGACTCGCGCGATGCTCACGAGAAGAGGCACAAGCGTGTCGAACTGAAGGCCGCTCGTCTGGCGCAGTGCTCTCTGTGTCTCGAGTGGTGCCGTTCAGAGCGGGAGTGGGAGATACACCAGCGCTGCCATTTTCAGGGAGGGTTCAAGTGTTTGTACTGCAATGTGAGAGGTAATTTACGTACATGTAATAGTATTTGCTCTGTGTTAAAGTGGGATTTATATTTTTGAGATCTATTTGAGATCAGAAGTTGTGATCTTTCTAGTTATGTACAACTTGTTTTCTAGAAAAAACTTGGAAAAAACTACATAAGCACATCAGCAATCAGCATGCACAGTACAAAGGAGATCCAGACCACCAAACGTCATACAATGAGTAAGTAACGAGATCACCTGTGTGGCATACATCAAGAGAAAGTACAGGCCTGAATGCTTAGCTCCTATAGTAAAGGGGTGCGGTGGATCTGTTATGCTCTAGGACTTTGCTGGCATCTGAGTGGCATACACCAAGAGAAAGTACAGGCCGGAATGCTTAGCTCCTAAAGTAAGAAGGTGTGACGGATCTGTTATGCTCTAGGACTTTGCTGGCATCTGAGTGGCATACACCAAGAGAAAGTACAGGCCGGAATGCTTAGCTCCTAAAGTAAGAAGGTGTGACGGATCTGTTATGCTCTAGGGCTTTGCTGGCATCTGTGTGGCATACACCAAGAGAAAGTACAGGCCGGAATGCATAGCTCCTAAAGTAAGAAGGTGTGATGGATCTGTTATGCTCTAGGACTTTGCTGGCATCTGTGTGGCATACACCAAGAGAAAGTACAGGCCGGAATGCATAGCTCCTAAAGTAAGAAGGTGTGATGGATCTGTTATGCTCTAGGACTTTGCTGGCATCCGTGTGGCATACACCAAGAGAAAGTACAGGCCTGAATGCTTAGCTCCTATAGTAAAAGGGTGCAGTGGATCTGTTATGCTGTATGTTTTGCTGGCATGGCTTGGGTCCATTTGTTCCTTTAGATGGAAGGGTCACTAAAAATCAATACAAAGTGATTCTGACTGATCATTTTCTGAGTATGTCTATTCTGATGGTGGTGGTTTCTTCCTGGATGACGATTCCAGCATCATTTATTCTCTTAATTAAATCTATTGACATATACTGTACACAGAAATGGTCAACTTGGGTTGCCAGATATGAATAATGCCCCTAATGAATTTCTTTAGTTTCTTGATTTTGATAAATCTTAATGTTCCATTACCAAACAGGTACTCGACGTGTCTTGGAGGGGTGCAGCCAGAGCCATGGGGTCAGGTCAGGAAGGTGAATGTGAAACACAAACTTGTGGGACGCAAGAAGAGTGGTGAGGACAAGCGACATCGTTTGAGGCGCACTGAAAATGAGATGAGCGGAGGACTCAAGGTCCCGAACCGGAAAGACTTCTGCTGTCTTCTCTGTGATAAGTATGTTACATGCACCACTTGGTGAATTTTGGTTATTAATCGATTATTAACCAATTTCATATTATTTACCAATAACTGCGACTCTTAATATGAGTCGATGTACGGCTTTCTGTTTGCATAGTGTTTCATTTCAGTTTAATTTCTTGATGCAGTGGCAGACTGTGGTACGTCACAATGGTTTTCTGAAGTACTCCCAAGCCCATGTGGCTGCATTTATTTATTTATTTATTTTTCTATTTATTTATGCGTTTATGCATCCCCTTTTTCTCCAGATTTAGCATAGTCAATTTGTCTTCCACTGATGGAGATCCCTGATTGCATTCGAGGAGGGTATATTGCTGCACAGGCGCCTCTATCTGCTAACCAGGGTCCTTACACAGCCTTTGAACTTAGTCATCCCGCCCAGCAGACACGATGGCCAATTATTGTCTGCTGCAGGCACTGTCAACTGTGCCCGCTAGATGCCGCCCAGCTGACCGGTGGCAACGCCGAGTTTCGAACCGAGGAGTTCAGAATCTCGGCGCTGGTGTGCTAGCAGAATATACCGCTGCACCACCTGGGCGTCCCTGTGGCTGTATTTATCACTGTAATGTGATGGTTTCTCATTCAGTGGCATCTGAGGGTCACATAAATTGAACAGCGGTATCTGGCCCTGCCCTACACAGACTAAGATTTCTCTGGACCCCCCAAATCTTTTCATAATAAGATGTATGGTAGATGGTGAAAGGTCTAAATTGTTTGCAATCTTGTGTTGAGATGTTCTTTTTGAACTGATTGACAATCAAATACTGAATATTTGGTGGACCCTCCTTTTATATCCATTATTATACCACATCATTATACCCTGTCCCAACTTTTCTGAGGCATTGAATTACAAATGTGTTTATATTTACAAAGTCGTTTTGTCCAGTACTGGCCTTTGTAGAAAGACAAGATATTTCATGCAAGCTTTACATGGCCATGAGTGTAAAGGCTACTAAATATGTGGTGTCTTTATGTATAGTGTTTAATAGAGTAAATAAAAGTGCTTGAAACTTGCCCAACACTTATTGATCTATAAATATTGTTTCTGAAAGAGATTCCTGCAGTATTTGGTATTATTTTACACACTATTTATGACATTTACAGTATGTGTCCACAGGAAGTTTTCCACCAAGCTGACCATGCGCCGTCACATGGGCATCCACCAGGGGGAAAAGCCTTTCGAGTGCCCTCACTGTCATTACTGCACCAGGTTGAAAGCCTCACTCATCCAGCACCTGCGGGTCCATACAGGTCAGTATATCTTATACTCCTTTTATCATTAGATATGATTTTAGTGCTGTGAAAAAGTAATATTTATTAGGATTTTAACATCATGGACAATTTTGTCTATCTAATTCACCTCACGGTGGCTCGGTGGGTAGCACTGTCGCCTCACAGCAAGAAGGTCCTGGGTTTGATCCCCAGACGGGGCGGTCCGGGTCCTTTCTGTGTGGAGTTTGCATGTTCTCCCCGTGTCTGCGTGGGTTTCCTCACGTGGGGTGCCCTGTGATTGCGCCCATTGAAAAGCTGAGATAGGCTCCAGCACCCCTACGACCCTAATTGGATAAGCGGTTAAGAAAGTGAGTGAGTGAGTGATTCACCTCACTTGAATGTTTTTGAACTGTGGGAGCTACCGGAGGAAACCCATGTAGACACGGGGAGAACATGCAAACTCCACACAAAAAGGACCCTGACCTCTCCACCTGGGGATGGAACCCAGGACCTTCTTGCTGTGAGGCGACAGTGCTACCCACCGAGCCACTGTGAGGTGAATAAGATTGTCCATGACGGCATTTTTTTTTGGTTTATTGGACCCACATAACCTTTGGGAACACAATTTAACAACAGGGGCACAACAATGTATCTAACACGCCTTTACATAGCAGTTGCCAAGCCAAGGTTGTCATGCCATCTGACTGCTCTAGAGAAGGAATTTCAGTTAAAAATAACAAAAGAACTATTTTCTCTCGTATACCCGGTTTAGGTGAGAAGCCGTACAAGTGTCCTCAGTGTTCCTACGCCTCCATCGACAGGAGTTCACTCAGAAGACACTCACGAACACACACTCAGGAGAAGCCGTACAGCTGCCAGTACTGCCCTTACAGCTGGTAAACACACACACACTCACCTTTAGAACGATTGCCATATTTGCACATTTTTGTCTGAAAACTGTGTCCCCTCTTATGGCAGCATCCAGAAGAAAAGCTTGGACCTTCACTCACGGCGCCATCACACCGGAGAATCATTTCCCTGCTCGCTGTGCCAGTATTCCACGCCGGACCGGCAGCTTCTTCTGCGCCATGCACGCAAACACCACAGCTCAGAGAACTCTGTCATCGGGCCAAATGCTGTACCATCTTCCAAACGATCCCGAACCTGCAAATAAAATATTACAATATTTTTTACAAGACTCATTTTATTCTCATTTTTAATGTTTTGTTGAAAGCAGTCACAGATATTTACAATTTAATTGTTAAATATCCTTTTTGTTTGGTGATTTATTTCAACAGGAGCCAGTCGTACAGCGAGAGTAGAACAGTTAGTTTTGTTTTTAAAATTTCTGATGTCGAAATATCGAAAACCAAAATGAAATTTAAAACAAACTACAGCTCAGGTCCAGTACTGAATGGATATTGATGATTGACTGTTGCTACAACTTAATTAATATTGACTTAACACAGCCTAATTATTTAAAATGTGGGCTAAAACTTATTTTATATATTATATTTAATATTTTATATTATTTATTATTATTTATATATTATATTTTGATATATTATTTTAATATTTTTATTATTTATTATTATTTATATATTATATAGTTTTTTATATATTATTTTTAATATTTTATATTATTCATTATTATATATTATATTGTTTTTATATATTATTTTTGATATTTTATGTTATTTATATATTATATTGTTTTTATATATTATTTTTAATATTTTATATTATCTATTACTATTTATATATTATATTATTTTTATATATTATTTTTAATATTTTATATTACTTATTACTGTACATATATTACCTTTATATATTTTTAATATTTTATATTATTTATTATTATTTATATATTATATTAATTTTATATATTATTTTTAATATTTTAGATTATTTGTTATTATTATTTATATATTATATTTTTATGTATTATTTTAATATTTTTATTATTTATTATTATTTATATATTATATAGTTTTTTATATATTATTTTTAATATTTTATATTATTCATTATTATATATTATATTGTTTTTTATATATTATTTTTGATATTTTATGTTATTTATATATTATATTGTTTTTATATATTATTTTTAGGGCTGTCGAAGTTAACGCGATAATAACGCATTAACGCAATCTCAATTTAACGCGATTAAAAAAAATAGTGCCGTTAACGCAAATTCTAGTTCATGTTGAGACTTGACTGCTAGAACAAACGTTTTAATGTCGGACTTGCCACCGTTGTTCATTTGCGGTTTGTTAAAATAATATAACTGAGCGTCGTAGGGATGCACTTGCATAATAAAGAAATAAATACACGGTATATTCACAAGTTGTCGGGAGCAGAACACTTCATTAACTTAATCTGTTACGGCACTGAATACCGGAGTCAAGCACGCTAGTCCATGAACTATGGAAGCCCCAAAAGGGTCAAAACACACTCACTTCGTGTAGAAACGTCCACTTTTCACATTTCACTTAAAAAACCTTGTTTTCTATAACATTTACACAGATTTTATTTAATGCGATTAATCGCGATTAACTATATGAAATTCTGAGATTAATCGCGATTAAAATTTTTAATAGTTTGACAGCCCTAATTATTTTTAATATTTTATATTATCTATTACTATTTATATATTATATTATTTTTATATATTATTTTTAATATTTTATATTACTTATTACTGTACATATATTACCTTTATATATTTTTAATATTTTATATTATTTATTATTATTTATATATTATATTAATTTTATATATTATTTTTAATATTTTAGATTATTTGTTATTATTATTTATATATTATATATTTTTATATATTACTTTTAATATTTTATATTATTTATTATTATTTACATATATTATTTTTATATATTATTTTTAATATTTCATATTATTTCATATTATTTATATATTATATTATTTTTATACATTATTTTTTGCTTTGGTTTTCTTTGTGTTTCCCTTCCATGTAACATGATTTTTGTTTAGTGGTCCTGTATTGGACACAAAAAATACCATTTTATCACATTTTTCTTTGCCACTTTGCTTGGTTTCTCTTTTTTCTCTTGGTGTGATCTTTGCAGAATGCCCAATCATAGAGTGAGCAGCTGCAGTACCAAAGTTTTGTGTTTTTGTGGACTGAACACTTTGACATTTAGCCTTCTGAAATGCAATACTTTTAAAACGTATGCCAGTTGGTGTGGCTAAAGCATCTTAACAATAAGGAGGAGTGTCCACATACTTTTGACCAGTTAGTGTAGCTTTAATCAAGGCTGAACTAGAGGCTAAATGTCATCGTTCATCCTAATAAAGTGTGAACGCCACCGTAGTGTTTTACTGATTCACGTTTCCAAGAGACTGGAAGAAATGTTGGAATGCATCCAAACTTAAGTCAACCTCGATTTACATGGTACCACTGTCCTAGGCTACGTTTATAGGGTAGCATTCCTTAACTTCTAGCAAACAGTTTGCTCTGTTGTGCCTAATACGTACTTAACATTGCTAACCGCAGACTGTTTATAGTAATGGAACAGAACCCTGGTTATGAATCTGAGGTTTTATCACCCAATAATTGCTTAGGTGGATCTGAAGGATTGGGTGAGTATTTATTCTGTTCTGTTATGACATTTTATTCTTGGTTATTGGTTATTTCTTGGTTTATTTTTAGGTTTGTACAGTTTGCATTGATAAGTGATGAATTTTAGTGCTGCCAAACCCAACTAAATGGTTTTCCAGGATAATATGCCATTGTATCACTATTTACAGTATGTGGATTAAAATTTTGTCACTATTGGTGTATGTTAACTGATCAACGTCGAAGTGGCATTAAGGGTCTGCCATGTAATGTACATCATGGACATTTTAATGAATTCTGGTACTGATATGCCAACATGCTGGTTCAAATATGTCTACTAATTCCTTATTACTAGATACTTATCATAACTGACTTCATAATATGGTGACTTTTCTTTGTCTGTATAAATAGGGCTAGATAGCGCCCATTAGAGTGATCCATGAGCATTACAAAAAAGTTTGTAAGGCTCTGTACAGACCTCAGAAAGAGGATCTGTACAGGATAGTGTTAATAATGTCTTAAGAATATCTGTGCAAACATGTACAAAGTGCATGAAATAGCAGTTTTAAAGGAAGGAAACCCAAACCTTGACCTTATACTTGTCACATATTAACAGTCATGTATAAGAAATAACATTTTTATATAAGACTTTAATTTAATTTATTTATCCTGGTCAGTCACTATAGGGTTAGCACCACCACTTTGCAAACAGATGCAAATTGAAGGGTACCAGACACTCAATAAGTTACACATCAGATAGAAATAGACAGTTACAGTGACTTACAGAGACTGGAGGTAAGAATTTAGGTTGTCAGTACACCTGTTGATGTGCACGTTTTGTTTTATGGTGGCATTCCTAATCACAGCAGCCCTCATCAGTGCGTAATCTATGTATCTTGTATTATACACTATATAGCTAAAAGTATGTAAGAGATGGGCATACATGCAAAGATATGAAGCGTCTGTGGGCATTATGAGGTAAATATTGTCACAATGAATCACATTTAGATGTTGAGTAAATGTTATTAATATTTAATATTAATATAAAATATTAATAAGCTATTAATATTTACATTACTTATCAGTTCAACAATCTATAATATGAACAGATGAAACCCCTTTATTTGTCATATCCATATAGAATACAATGGCATTCTTTTTCTGCATATACCAACTTCTTTGGAAGCTAGTGTGAAAGCGCAGGGTCAGCCATTGCACAGGGGCCTAGAGCTGAGAGGATTAAGGGTCTTGCTCAATGGCCCAACGATGGCTGCATGGTAGAGTCAGGAATCAAACCCACAACCTTCCAATTGATAGCTCAAGGCTCTACCCACTGCACGACCACTATCCACTGTACCACGAGAGCTAATACCTGAGGGGATTTTAACCCTAACCCTAAGTATTTATACTCCACATTTTTCCTTTAAAATGAGATGAGGGATTATGTGTATGTTAAATGACTGATAATGTTGCAAAGAAGTACTTTAGATCTTATTAAAATAAAGAGTTTATTTTTGAAAATTATCACCAGAGGGTGAAAACCTTTTAGACATCAATAAAATGATGGAATTTTTTATACATCTAAGGCTTTTCTCCCTTTTTAGCAAGCACTATGAAGACTAACAGATCTGAAGAACAAACGATATTGGAAAGAAGGTTGGATGAAGCAGAAAAGTTACTCGCCAGTATAATCAACATGTGTCACCAGGTATAAAATCATATCCATTAGTTTAGCCTTTACATTTTCAGATGCACTTTCATGTTTACTTTTATTCTGCAGTTTTCTCAGTCCGAGGCCGAGCTCATGACCCCTGAAGCATCCACGCATGATCAGGTTATGACCGTCATGTATGAATCAGTTCATCCTTTCAGTCCTGTCACAGCAGCAGGTTTGTCTTCATATGGCAGTTTAAACAGAACTTCAGTCGTTCTGATATCATGTCTGGAGTAGATAACAGACAATACTTGTAAATTCCTTTCAGATGTATGGAGGTCTAATGGATTCTGCTTGGCCTGTACTGAAACTATACATTACGATGCAGCTTTATTAAAGGAACGTGATAAAGTGCAGTTTGAAAAGAGTGAGTAAAGTAAAACTGACAATTATATGTTCTGTGTCAGAGAATTAAATACATTACTACTGGTTCCACAGAATACTTTGCTTTTTGATGACACCCAAACAAATGCTAAGAATTGCTTATTGAGGTAATATCACCTGACTTAACTACAGCTTTCTTATTTATAACTTACAGGTGCTGACCAGATCATGGAGCAAAATGGAAAAATATGATAATGTGGAAAAAACCTGCAACTTTAAATTACGATTCGCTGTACACCATAATTATAGTCAACTACATACATACACAAGTCCCAGATGACCCAAAAGAGTTTAATATAAAATATAAAAAATATAATTGTTTAAATATTGTGTTTAGGTTAGTTTAAGAGACTCAGATGTTCGGACAGACAAGCGAAGCTCGTTCCAACACTTGGGTGCAAGTACAGAGAAGAGGCTTGATGCTTGTGTCTTGAGTTCTGGGTGGAGGATCAAGTTGAGCAAGACTAGTGGCTCAAAGTTTGCGTGGTTTTATTACTCATTAGACCTCAAAGGTAGCTTGGGGCTGGTCCATTTTTGGCTTTGTAGGCGAGCATCAGTGTTTTAAACTGAATGCGGGCAGCTACAGGTTGGTTAAAAACCAGCCAAGCAGCTACATTTTGGATGAGTTGCAGGGGTTTAATAATAGTGGACATAGGAGCACCTGCCAGGAGGGAGTTGCTGTAATCCAACAGTGAGATTACAAGTGACTGCACAAGAATCTGAGTGGCTTCCATGGAGAGAAATTGCCAAATCTTCCTGATGTTGTAGAGGAGGAACCGGCACGATCTTGTCACGTTGGCTACATGAGAAGAGAAGGTAAGCTGGTTAGTCATCTGGGAGTCATCAAGACAGATGACTAGGTCTTGGGTTGGAGTTTGATCTCCAGGAATAAGTAACAGCTCGGTCTTAAAGAGATTCAAAAGTCCTGTGCAGAAACTGAAGACTCTATTAGAAAAACCATCCCTATAGAGATGGCATCATGCTATGTGGGTGCTTTTCATCAGCATGGACAAAGATACTGAAGGATAGATGATCGCACCCAAATACTGGAACCTTCTTCCTCCTGGGGAAAAGTTCACCCACAGACACTATTCCAAAGCATAAGCCAAAACCATCCTAAAGTGGTTTTAGGGCCCAACCAAACCCTGTCAAACATCTGTGGAGAGACCACTATCAAATGTGCTAAAATTTGAAAGAATCGCCTTGAAGAATGGGACAAACCGACCAAATCCAGGCGTGCAACACTTATATAGTTGTAAAGTTTGTAAAGTTTCCAAAAAGGCTTCTACAAAATATTGCATTAAAGGTCTGAATAAGAGATTTTAGTTTTTGATTTTAAATTAAATGTTAAAAATCTCTAAAACCATTTTTACTTTGATGGGTAGAAATTGCAAATTATATCCATTCAATCCTGACAAGTATACTAATGTTCACAAAGCTACTAAAATGTATGCTGTAAAAAAGATCAGATATTTCAGACACGTACATGAGATCTGCTCACTGTTAAGGTGACCGAGCAAGTCCTAAAATGACGGATGGTACTTAGAGGGCCGGATTTTCTGCTCTACATTTTTAAACCGTGCACCATTGATTCGGCTCAGCAGAGCCACTCAAATGATCTATATGGTTTCGTTTTGGGTCAGAAAGGCGCCGTTTTTCCATTTGTGGCTTACGTGTTACCCTAAACACAACCCGTAGTGACATTTAGTCAGTTAATGAGTCCTAAAAATCCATAGCTTGTCGTGACCCTTTTTTCTTGCTTTGTAAATGCTTTAAATGCCAGAATTTTATCAAATAGCTGAGATGATTTTGGGGGAAAGTCTGGCAGTATATAAACTATATATTTTAACAGCAATTAAATAAATGAAAGTCCTAATGCATCTATTTGGGCATTCTTATTTTCAAACCAGCTACTTTTGAAACCCACACCATTAGTGTGAGCATCGGTTTGCTAATGTTTAATCAGTACAGGGAACAGATCAATACTATCCAGTGTGCACCAATCGATGTTTATATAAAAAGCTAACATTAGGAATTGTGATCTCCAGGTTGAAAGAGGAAAGACTTTTTCAGGACAAGGATTGCAGTGCTGTATTATTTAGGTTAATTTTATAATTAATAATACATTAATAATTCAGATCTACACAATGAGCATCCATTCAGCTCACACGGAGCATCTTTGCGACCCTGGCGACTCTAACTGCACTGCAGGGTTTAAAGCGTCCCTGAATTACAACATCCACCACCATGAGTTTACACGTCCGTTCCCTACAGTGGACGTCCCGGACCACGCTCACTACATCATCGGATCAGTCATCCTCTTGGTGGGCATCACAGGTGTTATAGGAAACGCCCTGGTCATCTACGTATTCTGCCGCAGCCGGTCGCTACACACTCCAGGGAACATTTTGGTGGTCAACTTGGCTGTCTCTGACTTCTTTATGTCGCTCACCCAGTCGCCCGTCTTCTTTGTGGCCAGCATGCACCGCCGCTGGGTGTTTGGTGAGCTTGCGTGTGAACTGTACGCTTTCTGCGGGGCCCTTTTTGGAATCTGCTCCATGATGACCTTAACAGCCATAGCTGCTGACCGCTGCCTCGCTATAACGCGACCGCTTGCTCTGCTAGGAAAGGTCAGTCAGGGCAGAGCTGGTGGAGTGTTAGGGCTTGTCTGGCTTTATGCTTTGAGCTGGAGTCTGCCTCCTATTTTCGGCTGGAGTGCCTACGTCCCAGAGGGTCTCCAGACCTCCTGCTCCTGGGACTACATGTCCTTCACGCCTTCAGTGCGTGCCTACACCATCTTCTTGTTCTTGTTTGTTTTCTTCATCCCTCTGGGTGTCATCGCTGGCTGCTACCTGGCCATCTTCAGAGTCGTTCGAAGGGCCCGGCTAGAGATGAGGCAGCTCAACTGCGAGTCCCATAAAGTCCTTGAGCGCATGAAGAGTGAATGGAAAATGGCAAAGGTGGCTCTCCTGGTCATCCTGCTTTTTGTCATTTCGTGGTCACCTTACTCTGTAGTGGCACTCACTGCCACAGCTGGCTATGCTCATTTTCTCACTCCTTACATGAACTCTGTTCCTGCGGTAATTGCCAAAGCCTCTGCCATACACAACCCCATCATCTATGCCATCACACACCCTAAATACAGAGTTGCCATCGCACACTATGTTCCCCTTTTTCGCTCAATCTTATGCATTAGCAAGGACCAGCGTGCATCTTCCATCTCCATCAGTAGCAGTTCTTCTCATCGGCCAACCCTCACCAGCCAGAAAGCCCTGGGTGTCCGCATTGGCAATGCAGCCCGAGCCAACTGCCGCTGGGGGAAGACTCGACTCTCTTCTGCCTCCGACTCAGATTCCTGCTGGACGGAGAGTGAGGCAGACGGCTCCAGTGCCAACTCTCTGCCTTTTGCCAGGCGAGTATCTACGGAGATTTCTTTAGACACTGCCATTCCTCCAGAGCAGGCTGGCATGGACACTGCTTGTGGGCAGAATATAAAACAGGCTGACAGGATCGGAGGCATGTCTGTGCCCTCTGTTACTCTGGAACTTAATGTGTCAGAAGGAGGAATGCTTTTTGAGGCTGAAACTTACCTCCTATCAGGTAACCAACAGGACTGCTTGTAAAGGACTTCATTGTCAAAATGCTTCACTGTGTAAACTATATGCTAAAATAGTTTTTAAATGACATTTTATTCCACCATTTATCTTTGTATTAATTTAAATCGTGTAGTCTTGGTCCATCTTGGAAGTTATTGCTTATAAGGTACGCTATTTGGCCAAATATATGTGGACAGCCTTTCTTATTATTAGTCAGATGTTGTGGCCTCACCCAAGACATGGTTTGATGAGTTTGGTGTGTAATCCAGCCAACAGCGCCCCGTAGACAGCGTCCTGTGACCCTTGATGAAGGTCTAGAAGATGACCAACTCAAACAGCAGCAATAGATGAGCGATCGTCTCTGACTTTACATCTACAAGGTGGATCAACTAGGTAGGAGTGTCTAACAGAGTGGAAAGTGAGTGGACATGGTATTTAAAAACTCCAGCAGCGCTGCTGTGTCTGATCCACTCATACCAGCACAACACACACTAACACACCACCACCATGTCAGTGTCAGTGCAGTGCTGAGAATGATCCACCACCTTAATAATACCTGAAGAACAGGGTAAAAGCAGGCTAAAAAGGTATGTAGAGAAACAGATGGACTACAGTCAGTAATTGTAGAACTACAAAGTGATAAAATGGACAGTGTGTGTTGAAACAAGGAGGTGGTTTTAATGTTATATTAGTGGTGTGCGATAATGTAAAATTCTGTATCGATCTGATACCAAGTAAATACAGGGCAGGTATCACCAATACCAATACCCATACTTTTTACTTATATAAGCAGATTATTTACTTTCATGTAGGGGAGAGCAGTGTGTCATGATTTATGAGTAGGGCATTTATTACTGTAATTAACTAAGTCTGAGGTTTTTGATCAGAACCAGTTATATAATAACAAAACTATTACAATTTATCCCTATTGCATTTAAATATCCCCACACATCGCTCCTCTCTCTCTCTCTCTCTCTCTCTCTCTCACTCACTGCTACATGTGTTCAGTCACGTGACCACAACAAAACAACAAAACGTTGGTATCGATTTTTGGATCGATCCACCCACCCCTAGTGATAAGGTTAGCTTAGCCGTGTGGTGTCAATACCTAGCCTGGCCAACTAGTTCACAGCTGGGATACTGACTAAAACCCAAATAACTCATACACCATAATTATTATTATGAAAGATATACAATAAAGACTTGTGCACTGTGTACAGTACTTTAACTATACGAAATACATTACAGCTGAGTTAATACGCATTACCGGTACTTATTAACACTAACTTAGTCGCTAGTGTTAGCTGCTAAGCTAATTGCAGTGATTTCTGTTTCTATTGGCACTCTGTATTTATAACTCTTCATTATGTTAATACTGTAATACATACATTTTGTAAGTAGCTGCTCTCTGTAGGACTGTAGATAAATTCAGATGTTTAAAGCGATCTGATTACTTGTTTTTGGTGCTTTACTTTCTCACAACGTTACCATCATGGAGTATCACCACCAAGCGGCTAACTCATACCACATGGTTGTGTTTGCTGGTTGGATAAATATGTAAGTTTTCAATAGTGATCGAATATAAGTATATATGTGTCCTTGTTAATTTAAAATAAAAAAATAGATGCTAATCTGTTTACATTTTAAAGCACAAAGTCAAAAGAAAAGAGCATTTATTCATACGCACGGCATGAGAGCCTCACTGCGCATGCGCCGTAAGGTGCGCAAAGTGCGCAAAGTGCATTCGTACTTTACGTAAGTATAATTTACACTATCATTTCCATAAATTCCAAAATATTTCTGTATGTGCAAAGCAAAGTATTCAAAAACTTACAATCTTCCCATGCCTACCAATGTACTGATGATATTTGGATCGATCCACCCATCCCTATAATATATATGTCAATGCTTTTAATGTGCAGACTCTGTTTTTGGACATTCTTCATACAAAATATGTTTATATAATAACTTTATCTTGTATAAATCTGATGGTTTCTCTCTGTATTATAGATCATAAATAAAAAAAACATCATACACAAATCAGCCATGCTTTTTATTTTAACTAATAATTTAGTTTTACATTAATCTTCTCCAACATTCAGCATCTTTTAAATAAATTCTTGCATAAGCCATACATCTGTATAGTCAAGTACAACATAATGTGTTTGTTTCCTAAAAATAGGGCTATAACTCTAGTTTTTTCATACTTTATGTTTCATACTTTATGCAATCTCCCACCCTGATCTGACTGTTATTTTAGGAACTACCTTTATTTATTTATTTATTCATATACAATAACTGAGTCACCCTGGTCAGGGGCAGAGTGGAACTGGCACCACCCAGTCCATCACAAGGCAAATACACACACACATTCACACTGACACTTATACCTAGGGGGTACACTTGGTATCTCCAGTAAATCTGACTGCATGTCTTTGGACTGTGCTCTCGCCTCACAGCAAGAAGGTCCTGAATTCGATCACCAGTTGGGGCGGTCCAGGTCCTTTCTGTGTGGAGTTTGCATGTTCTCCCCGTGTCTGCGTGGGTTTCCTTCGGGTGCTCCGGTTTCCTCCCACAGTCTAAAGACATGCAAGTGAGGTGAATTGGAGACAGCCCCGGTTCTGGACTGCTTTGCTTGGGGGGGCAAAGACACAATTTGGGGGGGCAATGCCCCCCTCAGCCCCCCCAAGCCCTGGTTCTGGACTGCTTTGCTTGGGGGGGCAAAGACACAATTTGGGGGGGCAATGCCCCCCTCAGCCCCCCCCTAGCGCCGGCCCTGATTGGAGACAATGAATTGTGTTTGATATAACCTTGTGAACTGATGAATCTTGTGTGATGAGTAACTACCGTTCCTGTCATGAATGTAACCAAAGTGTAAAGCATGACGTTAAAATCCTAATAAACAAACAAACAAACAAACAAGGACCTGGGTTCGATTTTCAGGTGTAGTGGTCTGAATCCTTTCTGTGTGGAGTTTGCATGTTCTTCCCGTGTCTGTGTGAGTTTCCTTCAGGTGCTCCGGTTTCCTCCCACAGTCCAAAGACATGCAGTCAGGTTAATTGGAGATACTAAATGTACCCCCTAGGTATAGTCAGTGTGAATGTGTGTGTGTATTTGCCCTGTAATGGACTGGTGACCTATCCAGGGTGTTTCTTACCTTTCGTCCAGTGAATTGGACCCACTGCGACTCTGAATAGGATGAAGCGGTGGTTAGTTTGTTTATTAGGATTTTAACGTCATGTTTTACACTTTGGTTACATTCATGACAGGAACGGTAGTTACTCATTATCCAAGATTCATCAGTTCACAAGGTTATATAGAACACAGTCATGGACAATTTAGTGTCTCCAATTTACTGTGGGAGGAAACCGGAGCACCCGGAGTAAACCCACACAGACACGGGGAGAACATGCAAACTCCACACAGAAAGGACCCGGACCACCCCACCTGGGGATCGAACCCAGGACCTTTTTGCTGTGAGGCGACAGTGCTACCCACTTAGCCGCTGTGCTGCCCATAAAGCGGTGGTAAAACAATGAATGAATGAATGAATGTTAAAATTGCGTATTACATTTATTAGAACTGAGGCTGTATTGCAAATTCCTTACTTCAGACTACCGAAGGGTACTAGATAAGGGGCAGAATAAAGGGTAATGTAGCCTATGTAGTGCACTAGATATGACATATGGTCGCGTTTGGTAGTCAGCCTAAAGCGTCCACCGGAAGTGCTGAAGAAAGCTGTACTTTGAGCAGTCACTGCGTTTTTGAACAGGTTCAGGCAGCGAAGACTCGTTTAATTTAAATATTAATGGCTGTCAGGCAATAATAAAAGTTGTAAATATGGGAGACGATGGCATGGATTACAACATAGTTTTTCCAGAGCCGCAGATAACAGGTAAGGTTTATAAATAGCGTTAGCCAGTAAGCTAATAATAGTGAATGACAGCTCAATACTGTAACAGTCAGGCTAGCTGTGTTAGCTAAATGCTATTGTGTGGAAGCAAAGCCGCATCTATTGTCAATCGCTTAGTGATGTTATTAAGCGTTATGCTTTAAGTGTTTAGTTTAGTTTTCTTGTTTTGATTTTGACATTTGTGTATTTAGATTCTATTCTTATTTTATATTTCTATAAATTGACATTTTATTAATATTTGATACTGATATTAGACAAAATCCCGTACAATATCGTATATCCTAGCGACGAGTCGTTCATAACGGAATCGACTCTTTGAATCGGTTCTTACAGTTGAATCCCTAGACTGATAACACTACATTGAAGCTTTATATCATTATTATGGCCTAATGTATGACAACACCACTTTTAATCATGGACTTTAAGTCTTTAATTTACATTGAAAATAAATCACGTTGTGGCCACAATTTAGGGAAGGCCCTTTCCTGTTTCACTGTGCCTGTGTTGGAGCAGCAAATTGGTTCAGTGGGTAGCACTGTCGCCTCACAACAAGAAGGTCCTGGGTTTGATCCCCAGGCGGGGCGATCTGGGTCCTTCCTGTGTGGAGTTTGCATGTTCTCTTCTGTGTGGGTTTCCTCCCACAGTCCAAAGACATGCAAATGAGGTGAATTGTTAACTGATGAATAACTGATGTAACAAAGTGTGTAAAACATGACGTTAAAATCCTAATAAGTAATAGTATGCCTGTGCCCCTGTGCTCCAACTGATGTTATTAAAGACATGGCTTGAGGGGTTTGGACTGGTAATCAGAAAGTTGCCAATGTTGGGTCCTTCGGCAAGACGTTTAACCTTCAACTGCCAGTAGAATGTTATGTGTGTTTGTTTATTAGGATTTTAACATCATGTTTTACACTTTGGTTACATTCATGACAGGAACGGTAGTTACTCATTACACAAGATTCATCAGTTCACAAGGTTATATCAAACACAGTCATGGGCAATTTTGTATCTCCAATTCACCTCACTTGCATGTCTTTGGACTGTGGGAGGTAACCGGAGCTCCCGGGGGAAACCCACGCAGACACAGGGAGAACATGCAAACTCCACACAGAAAGGACCCGGACCGCCCCACCCGGGGATCGAACCCAGGACCTTCATGCTGTGAGGCAACAGTGCTACCCACTTAGCCACCGTGCCGCCAGAATGTTATGAAGAACAGTGATGGAGAGCAGTAAGATGAGCCTAAACAATGTGGGCAAACAATTTTCACAGAACAGTTCATTACTAGCACTAACTAGTTACCTTTTTACTGGTGTATAATGCAAAATATCCATATATGCACAGATCCACAAGCCAAAAGTGTAAAACATGACAAACACAGATCCACAAGTACAGAGTTTAACGTGCAGTCAGACTTTATATTGACATTTACATTTACATTTTCGGCATTTAGCAGACGCCTTTATCCAAAGCGACTTACAGTCTGAGCAATTGAGGGTTAAGGACCTTGCTCAAGGGCCCAACAGCAGAAACCTGGCAGTGGTGGGGTTCGAACCAGCAACCTTCTGATTACTAGTCCAGTACCTTAACCGCTAGGCTACAGTATATACAGTGTATCACAAAAGTGAGTACACCCCTCACATTTCTGCAGATATTTAAGTATATCTTTTCATGGGACAACACTGACAAAATGACACTTTCACACAATGAAAAGTAGTCTGTGTGCAGCTTATATAACAGTGTAAATTTATTCTTCCCTCAAAATAACTCAATATACAGCCATTAATGTCTAAACCACCGGCAACAAAAGTGAGTACACCCCTTAGTGAAAGTTCCTGAAGTGTCAATATTTTGTGTGGCCACCATTATTTCCCAGAACTGCCTTAACTCTCCTGGGCATGGAGTTTACCAGAGCTTCACAGGTTGCCACTGGAATGCTTTTCCACTCCTCCATGACGACATCACGGAGCTGGCGGATATTCGAGACTTTGCGCTCCTCCACCTTCCGCTTGAGGATGCCCCAAAGATGTTCTATTGGGTTTAGGTCTGGAGACATGCTTGGCCAGTCCATCACCTTTACCCTCAGCCTCTTCAATAAAGCAGTGGTCGTCTTAGAGGTGGGTTTGGGGTCATTATCATGCTGGAACACTGCCCTGCGACCCAGTTTCCGGAAGGAGGGGATCATGCTCTGCTTCAGTATTTCACAGTACATATTGGAGTTCATGTGTCCCTCAATGAAATGTAACTCCCCAACACCTGCTGCACTCATGCAGCCCCAGACCATGGCATTCCCACCACCATGCTTGACTGTAGGCATGACACACTTATCTTTGTACTCCTCACCTGATTGCCACCACACATGCTTGAGACCATCTGAACCAAACAAATTAATCTTGGTCTCATCAGACCATAGGACATGGTTCCAGTAATCCATGTCCTTTGTTGACATGTCTTCAGCAAACTGTTTGCGGGCATTCTTGTGTAGAGACTTCAGAAGAGGCTTCCTTCTGGGGTGACAGCCATGCAGACCAATTTGATGTAGTGTGCGGCGTATGGTCTGAGCACTGACAGGCTGACCCCCCACCTTTTCAATCTCTGCAGCAATGCTGACAGCACTCCTGCGCCTATCTTTCAAAGACAGCAGTTGGATGTGACGCTGAGCACGTGCACTCAGCTTCTTTGGACGACCAACGCGAGGTCTGTTCTGAGTGGACCCTGCTCTTTTAAAACGCTGGATGATCTTGGCCACTGTGCTGCAGCTCAGTTTCAGGGTGTTGGCAATCTTCTTGTAGCCTTGGCCATCTTCATGTAGCGCAACAATTCGTCTTTTAAGATCCTCAGAGAGTTCTTTGCCATGAGGTGCCATATTGGAACTTTCAGTGACCAGTATGAGAGAGTGTGAGAGCTGTACTACTAAATTGAACACACCTGCTCCCTATGCACACCTGAGACCTAGTAACACTAACAAATCACATGACATTTTGGAGGGAAAATGACAAGCAGTGCTCAATTTGGACATTTAGGGGTGTAGTCTCTTAGGGGTGTACTCACTTTTGTTGCCGGTGGTTTAGACATTAATGGCTGTATATTGAGTTATTTTGAGGGAAGAATAAATTTACACTGTTATATAAGCTGCACACAGACTACTTTTCATTGTGTGAAAGTGTCATTTTGTCAGTGTTGTCCCATGAAAAGATATACTTAAATATCTGCAGAAATGTGAGGGGTGTACTCACTTTTGTGATACACTGTATTTCAGTGATAAATGCATAAGAGTTTAGAATGAGAATATACACAATATTCTCAAATGTTCTTGTCATCTTATAAAGAATTGATTGTTTTAGCAAACCAACCTTGTACAATCAGTAGACTGTTACTCCCTCCAATAACAGTACAGTGGTCCCTCGCTACTTCGCGGTTTGCTTTTCGCGGACTCGCTGTTTCGCGGGTTTTCACTTAAATAGTAGTGTAAAATATTTATCGCGGTATTTTCGCTGTTTCGCTGGTTTTTGCGGTACTCGTTCTTCACATGCGTAGGATGAATACTGTACACACCAAAAACGCAAAGTAGGACCTACCCAGCGGCCGCTTGAGACGCTACTTGCCGACGTGAGATTGTAAACAACACATGATTGGTTGACTGATGGAAAGCAACCAACCAGAGAATGCTGCTCTGTATACCAGTCGCTGATCAAATTTTAAAAATTACGTATCTAGGTTTAAGAGTTTAAAACACTTTTAGTGTACAGTATGTATGAACATTTAAGGAGTGTTTTAAAAGAAACAGGTACAGTGGGAAAGGTTATTAAGGGAATGGGAAAGTGTTATGTAGTGTATAAGTGAGTGGGGAGGGTTTATAAAAACTTAAAATAGTGTATAACTACTAAAATAATGTATAAATATTAAAATAGATATAGCGTCGCTACTTCGCGGATTTTCACTTATCGCGGGTGGTCCTGGAACGTAACACCCGCGATAAGTGAGGGATCACTGTACAATTTTTTTCTCTTTGCTTTCAGAGAAATACTGGCATAGAACGAAGGAACCTGTTGTTATTCTGTTAGGCTGGGCTGGCTGCAAAGACAAACATCTGTCGAAGTACAGCTCGATTTATAATGAACAAGTAAGCCCTAATCTTACTATCCTTCATAATAAATGTACTAATGAACTAGGGCTGGGCGATATGGATCAAAAATTATATCTCGATATATTTTAGCTGAATGGCGATATACGATATATATCTCGATATTTTTTCATCCCATAAGGTATTAACAACAAGACACTTCTGAGACAAAGCTACATGTTCCAAATACTAAATACCAAACATTTTTACAGGCACTTTTATTAATATTCATGCTGGGGAAGCTTCACACAGGAACTATTTTTCCTTAAAAAAAAAAAGAGCTATTCTGAGAAAAAGTTTGTTGTTTTCTAACGTCTCGCCTGTCGTGTAATGTGAATTACAAATATATTGTCTGGCCCTTTAAGAATGTTAAGTGCGCTATAGGGCGCAGGGAGCGAGTGTGTAGGGAAGGTATCAGAATTTATCTGATCACGACCACGTACAACATCCAGTACAGAAGTCACTCCCCATAATGTTTGATTTTTACAGATAGAGCAAATACATGCACATCACATATACAAACACACAAGGAGACGCACCGTTACGTTATTATTACTTTCTCAACACGTGCATACACTGTTTATATATAAAGTAAACACGTGCATGTCGGCGCGTGCATGCGCTTGTGTTTGTTTATTTCCGTGTTCCAATTAGGGATGTCCCGATCACGTTTTTTTGTTCCCGATCCCGATCTTTAATTTTGATCCCGATCCGATACCGATTCTCAAACCGATACTTGTATTTTCTAGATATTGTCTAGATAAGAACTAGATAATACTGTTTACACAGTGCACACTTCAAGTACATTACAGTTATTCAGATTAATCCAATGTATATGTTTAACAACTGAATAGCTCTGCAGTGCTGTAAAAAAAATTGCCTGCATCCAAGCTATTGCTTAATGTTCTTTTACAAAATAAAAGTAAACAAACTAAGTGCAGCATTGTAGTAGTAAAACTAGAACACTCAAAATGAGTGATAATTACAGTTTCACTTTGAACTTTATATTCAAAGAACACAATTCTGTTTAATGCAGTGATGCACTAAAAATGAACAGAAATCTCCACTCACAAGTGGTGTAGCAGCTTAACTTGAATATAAAAAAACAAATAAGTTACTTAACAGCATTACAGTAAACCTGAATACCAAAATAAAATGGAAAGTCACTCTTTTGTTATGAAGGAAAGCCAGTTCTTAAAGTGCTTGCATTGTGACAATGGTTTGATGGACGGGTCTACGCAAAGTGAGTGTGTTTTGACCCTTTGGGGCTTCCATAGTGCATGGAATAGCGTGCTCGGCTCTGGCTGTCCGCTATTCGGAACAGAAGAAGTTAATAAAGTGTTATGCTCCCGACAATTTGTGAATATACCGTGTATTTATTTCTTTATTAAGCAAGTGCATCACTACGATGCTCGGTTACATAACTAAGCCAATCAGAGTGCTTGATACTGAGATGTCGTTCAGTCTTGTAACGCGTAAACTGGTAAAAGCTGTATGTTACGGTCCTGAAGTTTTCATACTCGGATAAAAAGTTATTGTTTTGTAAACCGGCGTGATCCTCGACTCACACACCATGTAAATAGTAAAATTCTACAGTAATGAACGCAGCTCTGCTCCCACCGCCTCGTGAAACGCTCGCATTGCAGACATTACACCGCTGTTGGACTCGTTTCACTTTCCAATTTAAAGTATTTCCACACAGCGGACATGCTGACGTGAAACAAAAGATCGGGTTATGATCGGCATTAGTAAAGCCGATTTCCGATCAGTTAAAAATGCCTTGATCGGCCCCGATCCCGATCTGTGAGATCGGATCGGGACATCCCTAGTTCCAATATTGGTTTTTAAAACGAATAACGACTCGTTTTCTTGTTTTTCAACTTTGGGATTTGAAGTGAAAAACGAATGACCAAAGGTACACGGAGCTGGAACCTTTTGTCTGGACTTGTTTTCAGCGTTCTCTACAGAATACATTATTCTGCTGCTCATCTGATACTTTGAATCCGAACCATCTCCAAATAATTGAGCCATTATTATTCTTTTTACTAAGCAGCTCCTCCACCGTCTCCATGCTATCATGGGAGTTTTACTTACAGAAACGTGTTCTGAGGGCAGAAAGAATTGGCGGTGGGGAGGGGCGAGTTGTGTTCAGTGAGGGAGAGGGGCGGGGCAGGTGAACATGTGCAGAGACAAACTGGGAGAAGAGAAAGACGAACTGTCGGATCTAACTGGAAAGCAACATCTACAGTGTATCACAAAAGTGAGTACACCCCTCACATTTCTGCAGATATTTAAGTATATCTTTTCATGGGACAACACTGACAAAATGACACTTTGACACAATGAAAAGTAGTCTGTGTGCAGCTAATATAACAGTGTAAATTTATTCTTCCCTTAAAATAACTCAATATACAGCCATTAATGTCTAAACCACCGGCAACAAAAGTGAGTACACCCCTTAGTGAAAGTTCCTGAAGTGTCAATATTTTGTGTGGCCACCATTATTTCCCAGAACTGCCTTAACTCTCCTGGGCATGGAGTTTACCAGAGCTTCACAGGTTGCCACTGGAATGCTTTTCCACTCCTCTATGACGACATCACGGAGCTGGCGGATATTCGAGACTTTGCGCTCCTCCACCTTCCGCTTGAGGATGCCCCAAAGATGTTCTATTGGGTTTAGGTCTGGAGACATGCTTGGCCAGTCCATCACCTTTACCCTCAGCCTCTTCAATAAAGCAGTGGTCGTGTTAGAGGTGTGTTTGGCGTCATTATCATGCTGGAACACTGCCCTGCGACCCAGTTTCCGGAGGGAGGGGATCATGCTCTGCTTCAGTATTTCACAGTACATATTGGAGTTCATGTGTCCCT
Organism: Trichomycterus rosablanca; assembly: GCF_030014385.1. NCBI lineage: Eukaryota > Metazoa > Chordata > Actinopteri > Siluriformes > Trichomycteridae > Trichomycterus > Trichomycterus rosablanca. The sequence continues at coordinate 6,023,696 of NC_085991.1, forward strand.
CAATGAAATGTAACTCCCCAACACCTGCTGCACTCATGCAGCCCCAGACCATCGCATTCCCACCACCATGCTTGACTGTAGGCATGACACACTTATCTTTGTACTCCTCACCTGATTGCCGCCACACATGCTTGAGACCATCTGACCCAAACAAATTAATCTTGGTCTCATCAGACCATAGGACATGGTTCCAGTAATCCATGTCCTTTGTTGACATGTCTTCAGCAAACTGTTTGCGGGCTTTCTTGTGTAGAGACTTCAGAAGAGGCTTCCTTCTGGGGTGACAGCCATGCAGACCAATTTGATGTAGTGTGCGGAGTATGGTCTGAGCACTGACAGGCTGACCCCCCACGTTTTCAATCTCTGCAGCAATGCTGACAGCACTCCTGCGCCTATCTTTCAAAGACAGCAGTTGGATGTGACGCTGAGCACGTGCACTCAGCTTCTTTGGACGACCAACGCGAGGTCTGTTCTGAGTGGACCCTGCTCTTTTAAAACGCTGGATGATCTTGGCCACTGTGCTGCAGCTCAGTTTCAGGGTGTTGGCAATCTTCTTGTAGCCTTGGCCATCTTCATGTAGCGCAACAATTCGTCTTTTAAGATCCTCAGAGAGTTCTTTGCCATGAGGTGCCATGTTGGAACTTTCAGTGACCAGTATGAGAGAGTGTGAGAGCTGTACTACTAAATTGAACACACCTGCTCCCTATGCACACCTGAGACCTAGTAACACTAACAAATCACATGACATTTTGGAGGGAAAATGACAAGCAGTGCTCAATTTGGACATTTAGGGGTGTAGTCTCTTAGGGGTGTACTCACTTTTGTTGCCGGTGGTTTAGACATTAATGGTTGTATATTGAGTTATTTTGAGGGAAGAATAAATTTACACTGTTATATAAGCTGCACACAGACTACTTTTCATTGTGTCAAAGTGTCATTTTGTCAGTGTTGTCCCATGAAAAGATATACTTAAATATCTGCAGAAATGTGAGGGGTGTACTCACTTTTGTGATACACTGTATATCGATATACGCGATATTGTCTTATCTTATATCGCGTATGAAAATATATCGATATTTTATAAAATCTCGATATATCGCCCAGCCCTATAATTAATGATATCTTACCTTGTGCAATCATTTCAGGGATGCGTAACCATTCACTACACGGCTCCCTTGAAGACGGTATTCATCTCCGAATCGTTCGGCTACAAAGAGCTCCGAAGCACGGCGCGCAAACTGCTCGAACTCCTCTTTGACTACGAGGTGGAGAACAACCCCATTTTCTTTCACGTGTTCAGCAACGGCGGCTTCATGCTCTACCGCTACATGGTGGAGCTCCTGCAGAGCGACCAGCAGTTCAGCTCTCTGCACGTAGTTGGCTCGGTCATCGACAGCGCACCGGGCAGTCAAAATGTCCGAGGGGCCCTCCGAGCCCTCAAAACCACGCTGGGCCCGAAGGTCAACGTGCTCCTGCGCTGGTTCCTCATGGCTCTGTTCGCCGTGACCGTAATCCTGCTGAGGGTCGTCCTGTACCCCGTTACCAAATACTTCCACAGAAACCACTACGACGCCATGATGGAGCGGCCGGCGCCCTGGCCGCAGATGTACCTGTACTCTAGAGCGGACCGGGTGATCAGATACAGGGACATCGAGAAGATGGTCAGGGCGCTTCAGGAGAAAAGACTGCACGTAGAGAGCTTTGACTTCATAACGCCAGCTCACGTGAGTCTGTTCCGTGACTGTCCTGAAGACTATTCGAACAGGTGCCGGACTTTTCTGACCAGCTGCATGACTAACTCTGAGAAGACCCTGACAAGAAAACGCTTGGAAAATTGACTCACTGACCACATACACTCCATGGCCACTTTATAAGAAACAACTGCTCTTTAATCTAATGATCAAATATGACCGTCATAAGGTGGCAGCACCAAAAATAGCATTATAAAGACCTGGCTTAGAAGCTTTGGTTAATGTTTAATGTAAACATTAGAATGTGGAAAAATGGGATCTAAGTAACTTTGGGGTTGGCATGGTTGTTTCTGCCGGATTAACTGGTTTGAGTATGTTCCTGGGACTCAAGAATGGTTCCGAAACATCCAGTGAGCGGCAGTTTTGCTTCATGTTTTCTTCAACTGTCCTATTTGAATCAGATTCCTGTTCCATCTTGTGATGTAGCCAGTCTGCTTCAAGGTTTCTTTTTACCCTTACTGGGACGGTGCCAGCACCACTGTTGGGCTCTTGAACAAGGCCCTTAATCCTCTCTTCTCCAGGGGTGCTGTACAATGGCTGACCCTGCACTCTGACCCCAGCTTCCAAACATATGGGATATGCAAAATATCGTTGTAATATACACATATATCTGTACATATGACAAATATAAGCAGTGAGTTAACGTAGCATTCATATCATTTCGAACCAGTCTGGTTCTCCAGTCTTAGACCTGTTTTATAAATGAGACTCACTTGCCGCTTACTGGATGTTTTGTTGTTGGTTCTCTGCACCTTTCTGTGCAAAATCTAGACACTTGCGTGTACAAACACCAGCAGATCAGACCAACAATTTCTGACTTAAACCAGCTTGTGTGAAAGTAACTACCATGCCACAGTCAAAGCCAGTGAGATCACATTTCCCGCTCATGTGGGTCGACAGCCAAAAAATGGGTTGCAGAGAAAAAAAGTAACTCCAGCATTTGCCAGTGTGCTGCTGCATTACGTCTGTTTGGATAATGACACGAGTGTACAACGTTTCTTACAAAGTGGCAGCCGAGTGGTGTGTCCTTCCTTACCTTATGAATAATATGAAGCTGCTGTAAATGATATAATCCCAGTGTTTGTAATAATACTACTGACCTTACTTGCATTTCTAGAGGGTTTGATTGTCTTTTGAATTGTAATAATTGGTATTTATATGGTATTGTTTGTAATTTTATGCTAAAGCTGTTAACTTAAGCTCATTTTAAGACTATCAAATTTGCTAAATGAATCTGCTTGTGTATTTTACTCATGTCGTTCTGAAATAAAGGATTATTTCACTTATATACGGGATAATTGGGTCGGTATTTGGAAGCAGATGCCACAGTAGCCTGGCACTTCCCGGTGCAGGCTGCACCTACATGTGGTGTAGGTCACAGGTCAGGAACTTATAAGCTATTGGGTATTGGGTGCTCACAGTTCTGACTAAATGCACTGCAATGCAAGCAATTGAAAATTAAGAGTCTTGCTCAGAAACCAAACCGTCACATTAAATCAGCAACCTTTTGATTAGCTGTCTAGTAGCTTAACAACAGAGCTTCTGTTGCCATTATGATCTTTTAACAACAAATGTTTACATTCATTTATGAAGAAGGGGGTCAGTGGAAGGGGTCAGGGTGGTACATCAGATGGTGTGGGTGCTGTTCAGCTTAAGGGTGCTTTTCCTAAGTATAAGGGTGTAATGCATTGATATGAATTAGCTGGACAGAAAGGCTCCGGACCAGCTGTGACCCAAATTAAGGTAAAGCAGTTATTGTTGATGAACTAAACAAATGAAAGCACAATACAGTAAGTGTTTATTTCCTTTAAATAGACTATATGTAGGAGAAAATTGAATCAGCACCGATCTGCCATGAGCACTACTGCATTGCTTTCAGCAGGGGGCATCATTTCTCCTTAAAAGCTCCATTTGACAATAAGTCAACGATAAAAGAGATTTTAATCTAAGTACATATTCATTCAGTTTTAGTAAGCACTATTTTCAGGGCTAATATGGGTCCAGGGCCCATGATGAACACCCTGAGTGCTACTCTATTCCAATAATCGGATCTGGCTTCCTAAGGCACTGGAATTCAACGATACCAAAACCCCAAACTGCCAGCTATGGCAGTGTGCTGCCCATGAGATTTTCAAAATGGAAAAACCCCAAAACAACTTAGATTAAATGGGCTAAAAGCTATCCAATATGAATTCTGCCACCTTAAATGTACATAAATTAGCATTATATATAATTTAAGTAATTAACCCCCCCTTGGGTACTCAACCACATGAAGCAGTTCACTATATTAAACAGATGAGCTAATCTAGTTAAATAATCACAACCAGGCTTGATATTAGCCAGTCAGATTTAAGCATTTTTGTAAAAGATTTCTACACGAACACTGCCATGATCTAAGGAAATTTCAGGATAGGTGAAATATTAAAGTTATCAGTCTGATAAGGTTAAAAAAAAATACAATTTTAAAGCTTAAGGGTTTCACTGAGCCACAGTGAGAGCCAGTATCTCCAAAATAATGAAATATGTATTTCTACCTTATGTCTCGAATTTTCTTAATAGACTTCAATCATACTGCAATGTTTAAAGAGTAAAGTAGTTCCAGGGGCACTGTACAATGGCTGACCCTGCGCTCTGACCCCAGCTTCTAAACAAGCCAGATATGCAAAGAAAGCATTTCATTGTACTGTACACCTGTATATGTATAAATGACAAATAAAGGCATTCTTCTTTTTCTAGTTATTAAAGATAAATGAAATAATGAACATATTAATAATAAAAATATTATATAATCATATAAAAATATAATAAAAATAAAAATATTTAGGAAAAGCTGTTGACCATTTTATTTATGTTTTTAATTTAAATTTTTTAATGCATTTTCTTAGGCGAGTTCATATGTGATCAGCCTTGTGCACGGAGAGACACACCCTGATCAGCGTTATTCCTCGACGTGCCGACGCCATCATTCAGCCAGCAGGTCATGTTCATATAGCCGCCCAGCCCAGCCGGATGGGCTGTTGACCATTTTATATACAGTAGCTATACTTATAACATAAGACTTTTTAAAAATAATAATATTAATTAATTATTAATTTTTTACAATGCAACACCCAGCCCAAACCACGCCAAAATAAAAGTATGTAATAATAAAAAAATATTTTTAGTTTTATTGTGCTGCATGACATTATGGGAAATTTAAATATACGGTACAGACATTTTTAATGTTAAGAATAGAATTGTTTTTTACAATTAAAAAATCTTTTTTTATTAGTTTATCTTCATATATGGTTAAAATGTCAACACACTATATAATATTACTATATTTCTTCTTTTTATTACCGCATTGTCCTGGTCCGGCTCGAGGCTGGTTGAACTGGGAAACACTGTGGATGCGAGGCAGGAATACTCCGACCAGGCCGCCAATCCACGTCGTCTTTGTTTTCATTGGACAAAGATCTGTATACTGATTCAAAAGCACAGAACAGTGACAGAAAGCATTGAAATCCTGAAACTGAAATGTACGTACTGTATATGTTAATGTTATATGCTATATGTAATGTGGAGCTTCAGAAGGTCAGACAAGTCTGGTGTAATTTTTCTGTTGGAAGGTAACAATAAATAAATAACATACAGGAAGGTTTGGCAAAATTTCTTATTATTCTCTAACAATGTCTTGGCACTAAAATGGAGTTAAATGCATGCTTTAAGTGAAAAGCTGGTTTCTGGCCCTTAATGAACCTCGCATTATAGAAACTTTATTCAATCTCATTTATGTAGCAAGGCTGTGTAATAGAAGGCACTCAACGATAGTAATGCCAGGGGAAGAAAAGTGCCAAAATTACCCTCAGAGTTAATGAAGTCTCACAGTGTGATGTAGGGAAATTGTGGTGGAAAGGGGTCAACAAGCCTTTTCAGCCCCCTCGTCCATGTAAAATGACTCCTGTCAAGATCCAAGCATTAGGAAACGCTCTCACAGCGAGCTGACCATGAGAAAGATCATATTAAGGAGTCACTTTTAGCAGTGACGTCTTCCAAGCTCACATTTTTATGAGCTGTGAGAATTTTTATGTAGCGAAACTTTTTCATATGCTACGGCTGACTGAAAATGTTTGCATCAGGTATGTTTTTAAAAGGAAAAAATGGAATGAAGTACAACTGAGAGGGTCCAAAAGCTGCTCCAAAATACATAAATGCATAAGGTGGGCATCCAAGTTTTTAAAGAATATCTGACATACAGAAAAATGCACTTTAAATTGGTGTAATTTAGATATTTTCCTGTTATTATCTAATCATACTTTAAGCTATTGACAATAAACAACATCTGTAACAACTGCAAAACCTGTGCCTCATTCCTATTAATGTTTTTCATGGTCATTAAAGCAGAAAACAGCCCCAAAACATCACAGATCATTCATCAAACCTAACAGTGAGGATACGTTTATTTTATTTATTTTCTCATCTGACCACAGAATTTGGTTCGAGTCACAGTTCCAGTACTGTTCACTAAATTCCAGGTGCTTATGCTGGTGTTTAGATAAAAGAAAAAGCTTTTATTAAACAAACCTGTCATATAGTTTGTTGGCATGATGATGGCATCTAATTGCAGATTTTACAGACTTGGTTACCCAAATCTCCATTCATGGTTCTTGGAGAGATTTTTGCATTCCTGACCATCTAAGATGCTAAGATTAGCCCAATGTATTAATGTATTCTTTACCAGTCTTCAGTTGTTTTAAACTTCTTCATTATTGCAGTGAATTAATGAATTTTCAGTTGTGTAGCTGTTTGTTACAGCCATTGGACAAACTTAAGGTCAACACTTTGTCATTTTATTTGCGTGTTTATTACACACTGATCAGCCATAACATTAAAACCACCTCCTTGTTTCTACACTCACTGTCCATTTTATCAGCTCCACTTACCACATAGAAGCACTTTGTAGTTCTACAATTACTTATTGTAGTCCATCTGTTTCTCTGCATGCTTTGTTAGCCCTCTTTCATGCTGTTCTTCAATAGTCAGGACTCTCCCAGGACCACCACACGTCCTGTGACCACTGATGAAGGTCTAGAAGATGACCAACTGCATCTGAATAGACATTACATCTACAAAATGGACCAACTAGGTAGTAGTGTCTAATAGAGTAAACAGTGAGTGGACACGGTATTTAAAAACTCCAACAGTGCTGCTGTGTCTGATCCACTCATACCAGCACAACACACACTAACACACCACCACCATGCCAGTGTCACTGCAGTGCTGAGAATGATCCACCACCTAAATAATACCTGCTCTGTGGTGGTCCTGACCATTGAAGAACAGCATGAAAGGGGGCTAACAAAGCATGCAGAGAAACAGATGGACTACAGTCAGTAATTGTAGAACTACAAAGTGGAGCTGATAAAATGGACAGTGAGGTGGTTTTAATGTTATGGCTGATCGGTGTATGTACATGTTGCCTCTGTTCATAAAAAAATCAAATAATAAAAAAACAAGCTGTATTTACAATGTGTTTTTAAAAAACTATATGTTAAACAGTTTTAAAATAATAATGATACATTTACTATATGTATAAATATTCCTTTTGAAATTGAAACTCTACCAAGAATCATTACCAATGATCCCAGAGATTGTTAAACTGGCTCCACATATATTTTAGTATGTTAAATCCTACAAAATCGTATTTTTATCCAAAAAGCCCATCCAAAAGCTTTAAAATTTACAAAAAACTATTCAAGAAAACGACTAAATAAATCCAGTCTAGTCTTGGTAAACATACTAACCATGCAATGTTTAGTGGTTTGTGGTTAGCTTAGCATAGCACAATCTTCTTCAGTAGATGGCACTGTCCGCCAGCCTTGGTTCACATTTCCCTCAGTAAACGCTACTGAAACCACAAACATTCATATACAGCAGGACCAGGTTGACACGGGACACAAAAATACTCCAAAACAGAGACTTTAACCAAAAACCTAATAAAATAAAGATTAATTTGTCGTCGTTTTAATTGCATGAAGTACAAACTTGGTACAAAGTCTGAAGCTAACATAATTTTGTATGAAGCAGACAGGCAGTTAGCATTACTGTTTATAATGTTCTGGATTTATGTATTAGTCCTCACAAAATATGCTCTAAAATATGAAAAACACACAATTAATGTGCATTTCCTGTCAAATGTGTTGGTGTGTTGTTAAACTGGATCTATTTTATTTTCTGAATAATCACTGCTTTTTTATTTTATTGTATTTTACCCTTATTTAACCAGGCAAGTCATTAAGAACAGCGTCTTATCTACAATGGCGGCCTGGCAAAAGGCAAAGCCTCTTGAGAAAATGTGTTACACAGACATACTGAAACACTGATGGTGCGACGTAATATGATTTTATTAGTGTCAGAGAATTTGCAAGACAAAATACAACAGAAATATGCCTAGTATTTCTTGCCTATATTTTATATTTTTGTATGTATTGCCTATATTTGGTTGTATAGATTATACAATCAGCACTGCTACCGGCACATCACATACACACACACTTAAAAAATTTTTTGTGCAATTTAAGATTTTCATGTGCAATCACTTGTAAAAAAGGCCTCTTGAGGAACGTGCAAACTCACAAGCAAAATCACATAAGACATTTTAGCACAAAACAACGATCACAATACAAACAGCACTGCTACAATGATGTTGATTCCAAATAGATCATGAGTCTTTCTTACAACGTCTAACTGGCTTCATAAAAGCAGAAAATGTTACCAATAAACTATGTTAGTAATCAAAATTGAAAGCCTGAATGCACTATAGGATGGGTGAATTATACTGTATATAGCCAATGTGTGTATTAAGTAAATCAAAGAATGCATCAAATATAAAAAATGTCCTGTTCCTTGGAAGATTTTATGTATCACACAGTTCTTCCTGTCTCGTTCTTGTTTGGATTGGATTCATGTTATCCTGTTGCATTACGATTTTAATGTCAAACCATACATTTCTGTTTTACATGTCCAGTCTTGTTGAGATTTGCTGCCACAAACAGTAACAATGCTCCCGTCCCGGCATTTAAAGCTCATCTGACATGATATTGATGTATTTTATCCCAAGTGAACTGAGCAAATCAGGCATGAAGAAGTTATCTTGATCAACCTTGTGCTTTGGATATTATCTCCTCTGTATCATGTGTGATATTTACAAGGCCATTCATATGCACTAAAGGACATTTTAGATATTTTATGTGTTATAAAACGTGGAAGAAAAAATCTTGGATTAATGTTTAATGTAATAAACTAGTAAACACATTTATTTCTAACAATTCTGATTGTCATTCTACCTAATCTGTAGTACTAAAGCTTTATATTTCTGATAATTATGGCTAACATACTATACTTACTTTTATGCATAAATCAGCCTTTTGAGCGAGTGGTGTAATGTATCAATTTAAAATTTGTTTAAGAATTTTTACTGCCTGTATTTCCAGGCTTCTAACTTTGCTAGCCCAAAAATACATTTATTTATGAGCATTTATAAGATTTTGTGTTTTTATAATTGTGCTTTCTGCATATATATATATATTTTAGTACATATAAAATGTGTGTTACATAGACATACTGAAACACTGATGGTGCGACAGAATATGATTTTATTAGTGCCAAAGAATTTTTAATACAGAATACAACAGACATATGCCTAGTATTTCTTGCCTATATTTTATATTTTTGTATGTATTGCCTATATTTGGTTGTAGATTATACAACCAGCACTGCTACCGGCACATCACATACACACACACTTAAAACATTATTTTCACTTTCCCATGTGCAATTTAAGATTTTCATGTGCAATCACTTGTAAATAATATTTTTTCAGAGTTTTTTTACTTTTATTATTGATAATGTATATATTGTTTTACACTGTACTGTCTATTTGTCTATTTTTTGTACTTTAAGTGCCTGCCTTGCTATCCCTTCGCTGCTGTAACCTTTAATTTCCTTCGGGATCAATAAAGTATCTATCTGTCTGCCTGTCTGTCTGTCTGTCTGTCTGTCTGTCTGTCCGTCCGTCCGTCCGTCCGTCCGTCCGTCCGTCCGTCCGTCCGTCCGTCCGTCCGTCCGTCCAGCCAGCCAGCCAGCCAGCCTTATCTTATCTTATCTTATCTTATTTCTTTTAGAGCCAATAAAAAATTGGGAACAATATTTTATATTATTTCACTTTTTTATTCATAAAGTTTGTGCTTGGTAGGTCTGCACATTTTGGGTGCAATATTGATGCGCCCAAATACAGCCATGTTTGAGCAAAACGATGTGATATAGCAAATATTAAGTTAATATATTATTTAATAGTTTCTTCACAGCAGAAATAACTATGTTACAAATTAGTTTACCAAGGTGTTGTAGTTTATTTATAACACCATAAAAAGCACACATTTAGTGTTAGTCAGTGTTGGTATAGTGAATGGTGTAGTCGTGTAGTCACTTATTTACACCACCTCAACAATGTTGAGGTAAAAATTTTTACAGAGTGTCTAAAAAATCAACTTAAAATTTCAGATTTATTGTCAGTGGTGTTCTAGTCATGTTGGAAGTTTAAAACGTAAACATTTAAAAAGGTAATTTTGTCAGTAGTGTTATGGTCAGTGTTGTAGCATATGTTCGTTAGCATACGTTTGCATGGTTTTGTCAGCGATGTTACAGTTAGTGATAGTATAGCTTATTTTAGGCTCTATTTTAACAGAAGGGCAGATTTGAGTATTTGTGTCAGTGGTGTTATGGTCTTGGTATAGTGTTGTTAGAGCTTATTTGTTACACTAAAGCAGGATCTTCAGGAACTTTGTCAGTGGTAAAACTGTAACATCACCTGATTTTGATTGAATGGCATTATTATAAATAGTGTTATTATTTTATTTATAAGACAATGAAATGAAAATGTGCATATTTGAGTGGTGTAGTAGTATGTACAGCGGCAATTTGTGTAATTTTGTCTTTGGTATTACAGAATTGGTCAATTGGTCAGTGGTGTTACAGCCTTGTCCTAGCTCAGGGGTATCAAACTCATTTTCACTGAGGGCCACGTCAACATTATGGTGGCCCTCAAAGAGCCGATTGTAAATTCTGTGTTTGGTGTCAAAATGACAAATTTATACTGTTTGTTTATAAAGTTTAATTTATATTGTACTTCTTTACCACAGACACAGCCACATAACACAAGAAACGTACCGGTTTCTCTTCTTAAAGCACAAACTTGTATTCACTTTCCCATCTTTCATTTAATTCCCTCTTTCTGCTTCAATTTTCTCTTCTTGTACATTTTGGGATTATTTGTAAATATTTCTCAGTTAAACACTGAGGTCGAAACACCGCCATCTAGTGGCGGGATGCGGTCACTTTGCGGGTCACAAAATCGGCATGCATTGTGGGAGATGCAGTTTATGTACGATTTAACAGTGAATTTAAAAACAATCATATGTCTTTTAAGCTCTCACGGGCCACAAAAAATGACGTGGAGGGCCGGATTTGGCCCACGGGCCTTGAGTTTCACACGTGTCCTAGCTTGTTTAACAAAAACATTGGAAATTGAATTTTTATTGGGCACTGAGTTAATAAAATAATTTTCACCTTAATGCCTACATTAACTGGCAGTAAAGCACCAGGGCTAAACAAGATCTGATCACTCTGAGGTCATGATCTCTTCTTCCTAAAGGCAGCGTTTCTGCATTTTATAGAGAGTCTGATGTTAAAAGGTCAGATATGAGCCGATGCTGTTGCCTCTTCCTCTTCCAGCTCCTCTCTAGTGTTAGTGTCATCTTTTGTTTTTCAGCCTTGAACGCTCGGAGTCAGGAAACAGACGCAGCACATCAGCCCGTGTTTGTCCTTTTGCGCCGGCCAATATTTGCTCACAGTAATCCGGCGGGGGTCCGCCGTGGTCCCGTCAGCCCTTTTCCTCTGCACCTGTTTTCGGCAGAGCTGCGGTGTAATGGAGCTGCAAGTGAGTCTTTTTTTCCTCTAATGAGCGAAGCGTCCCACTGAAGCAGCCCAAGGCCGACGGGCCCCCTTCGAGTTCGGAATGAAAACGGGCAGCAGAAACGGGGTGATCTTTGTCATCTCTGCTTTGACAAACATCAAGCGCTCCACTGATTGAAGAATCGAACACTCCAGTGTAACTAACCAACCACCACTCGCCCTTGCTTTCACCCCCCCCCCCCCCCCCCCATCCCAGTTCCAAGCCAGAGAGGAAATAAAACAGAGTGGAGAAAACGGAGACCCTAGTTGCTAGCGGTGTCTACTGGAGTGTGGGGCGAGTGAGGCCTTGTTCAAAGTGTCGACTTCTGCCTCCTTGCAGGCATCCACTACCTGGCCCATGCTAAAGCTCTGCCAAATTAGACTTCCAAAACAAACTTGGTGACATCACACATGCAAACACACCCACACACACACCCAGGCGGTGCGTTCGACCGTGTACATGCATGACAAAGTGATGTATGTGTTGTGGTGGAAAAGAAAAAGTGTGCATGCTACCTGCACGTATGTGTGTGGATGCTATGACAGTTCAAGCACACACACGGTTGTGTAGTTTGGCACAAAGCAGGCTTACCCTGTGTGGGATTGTATGTGTGCGTATGTGCTTAATTTGACAGCGGGGGCGAGGCGCATATAGGGTGCAGGAAGCGAACGCCTGTCTAATGAAGGGGAGAGGAGTAGTCTTGTATGACAGGCCACCGGAGAGAAGGACTCGCAAAGGAAACGCAGACGAAAGCGGTTGGGCTTTTGATTTCGCCGTGCGCCTTGACATTCCCACTTCCCTTTATTCTCTCGCCGAAAGCAAGCCCCTTTGTTATATACTCTGTAGAACATGGTCAATTGTTCTAAGGGAAGAATAAACATAGGAAACATGCGATACTTGCTATGGATCGTTTTAAAAATGTGATTAAATGTTAATTTTGTCTGATTATCAATCATCAAGATGTTAGTCTGTTGCTCCCAGGCTCAGTTAAATCCTCTTCTTTATTACCATGTTTGGCACCACTTCTTCAATCACTTTGCTCTATTAGAACACCAAAGGAGTGGTTTACTGCCAAAAATACCATTTTAAGCATATTCTATATGTGTTTGAAATACATTTTGACACAGTTTTAGTTTTGTACTCCGCATGGCTAAGAAGTAAGGACAATCGCAGATTTAGAATGTGAATATTATTATTTTTTTTTTTTTATCCTCTTCTTCATTACCATGTTTGGCGCCACTTCTTCAATCACTTTGCTCTATTAGAATACCAAAGGAGTTGTTTATTGCCAAAAAAGACAATTTTAAGCATATTCTATATGTATTTAACTAAACTCCAGCAGCGCTGCTGTGTCTTATCCACTCATACCAGCACAACACACACTAACACACCACCACCATGTCAGTGTCACTGCAGTGCTGAGAATGATCCAACACCTAAATAATACCTGCTCTGTGGGGGTCCTGTGAGGGTCCTGACCATTGAAGAACAGGGTGAAAGCAGGCTAAAAAGGTATGTAGAGAAACAGATGGACTACAGTCAGTAATTGTAGAACTACAAAGTGCTTCTATGTGCTTCTAAGTGGAGCTGATAAAATGGACAGTGAGTAGAAACAAGGAGGTAGTTTTAATGTTATGGCTGATCAGTGTATATATATATATATATATAGTTTCTTCACATACAGTATATGAATATTTATTATTTAAGATTATTCATATTACTCAGTGCCCTTGAAGTAGCTCAGTTTCAAAAAGGTTGGTGACCCCTGATCTAAACAATAAGTACATAAGACTAACCTTTACCTTAATACAGTTGTAGCCTTGACATCATTATTTTCCTTAAAAGGATGGGAGTGTGTTTAACACCCGTACCATTAGTAAAAATCTTATGATTTATGCAGTCGTTTCTAGACTAATATCTGTAGAATTTTGCCCGGGAAGCCTATTCATCTTTAAGACTGATGAGAGGAGGTTGCTCTCTATGCAAAATGCATTAGGCCCAAATGAGGAGTCTATTAGTCAAATCTGGCTGATAATTCGTTAGTCAAAGCTCACTAACTAAGCAGATTTAGATGTCGTCGCCTCTCTAGAGCCGTGCCGTATGGTGACTTTGGAGAATGCGCTGTCTGACCATCATTTACGCAAGACACACATTGCTTATCTGCATATTCCTTTACTGCCTCACACACACACACACACACACACACACACACACACAGAGGAATATGTATAGAAACACACTGGGGACTCATAACAGAGCTGTTTGTGAGAGCACCGCCTATTCATCACTGGTTAATTAACACATACGGCTTTTATCTTTCCCACTCAGCAAGCTGCTTTTGCCTTCCCATAGTGCAACACAGACTTAATATGGACTGACTGGAGATGAAATAACTGGTGACTTTTATAATGCTGCAATGCTTGGAAGAAAATAGTTTGAAAAGAAGAAACACTGCCACACAACGCTGCGCTATGTGAGCTCCAGAAACATTTCAGTTCAAAGTGTCAATATAATTTAGCATAACGGATAATTCTGCATCAATGCTCGAGAGCCAAAGTCAGATTTGGCCTTTTTACCTAAACGTCCCTCATCAATCAAGTGTTTATTTAATAATATTTGGTAGGTCAGTATATTCATTAATACTTCAATTACTGCCAATAATTACAAGCCTACAGGACCTATTGTGACCCCGTCTTGCATTGTGCCTGTTTAAAATTGTGTAAAAGGCAACTTCTAAATTGTGAGAGGCGGCATTTTTAGTCCTTGACATGCCCAGATCACATAATTTATTTATTAATTTAAACAATTTTGTAAACTGGCACCTCAGTAGCTTAATATTACGTCCTGAGAGGTAAATTTTTTTCTTTTCTTTTTTTTTTGGCTATATTTCCACTCGAGGGCAAAGTTCAGGCTTGAAGGACTCTACAAAGAAAATGTGAATTTTACTTATTCAGCAAATGCACCTCTTACCCGACGAGGTTATGAGCAACTTCTTGGCAGGATATGCTTACTCATTAAGAAACGCCAAAGGACACTTCATCTTTAGAATAAAGATGATGTGCGGTCAGATCGATTTGGCTGGGATTCTCTGAGAGAGCAGATTTCTGTCTGATTGGTCATTTCAGAAACGTACCGCTAATCTTTTTCCATTAATTTATTGCATTAATTTTTGCTTGCGGAATTTATTGTAATTGGAAGTACTTACGGATGAGTATAATGAGGATAATCCAGAGTGGATGGGATGCCTTTATTTGTCATATATTCATCTACACGTGTACAGTAAAATACATTTTATTCCACAATTCCCAACTAGTGAGGCCACTGTGGTCCTAGAAACACGCAAAGCATTAAATATTGTTTTATATCTTTTCCCTGAGGAGTCTGAGGTGCACTACTCTTCACCCTGCCCCCATTGCTTAAATTGCCTTGTTACCACACAACAAGATCACCTCAGCTGACAAAAGTTAATTTACACTAACGATGCTTTATTCATATTATTACGTTAAATCCTTTTCCTGTGTGACATTGTGGTGGGTCAGAGCAATTCGATTTCCCTGTAATGTGTCATTTTAATAACAGAAACCAGATCCTCTTTTCCTGATTTCTGCAGTATTTATCTGACCGCTGGCTAAATGAAACTGTCCGTCCTGTTCAACGTTGAATTCTGCACCTGTCGGCCAGTTATTTTAATATATATTTCTTTCATCTTTTATAATAATACATCATCTGTATTATCATCTGGACAACCTACTTACCTCTACGTAGCTACACAGTAGATACATGTTCACTGTGTTGTGTCATTTTGGACCATTTTGGCTGGAAGTGCAGTTTTGCACACTGACTTTGATGACTGATTTTCTTGTACTACGTAAAGGTCTCAGAACAAAGTGGGATATCTAGGGACAGTTTTTATATTTTGTATTAAATATTTATATTACATAACCATATAACACATTCTGAATATACCTGACATGCACAACTGCTACGGACCATTCATTTCTGTGCACAGTTTTAATCTGGTAATGGATACTATCTTGTTTAAATATGTAAACATGATGAGATCTTTATCTTCAAACACTCTTTAGTGACAAATTCCAAAAATACATTTACAATCAGTTTAACCACTGTGTCAGGTGGTACAACCACACGAGTGGTTATTAATTAGCCCAGTTAACTTTCATGGCTAATACTGTTTTTAAACTTTTAAATACTGAATTTAATTAGCCTACATATTTTTTGTCAAAGGGCTACTGACATGATCACTGCACAACAAAGAACTCTTTGGAATTTTTTAAGGTGCTATCATGCCTTTTTTTGTAAAAAAAAAAAAAATATATTTTCTGATAAATTTAAGTGACAAAATTACCTTTATTTTTAGTTACTTTATCCACATATATGGTTAAACAGTTACGCCACCTCAGTGGGTAGCGCTGTTGACTCACAGTAAGAACATCCTGGGTTAGATTCCTTGTCCGGTTTCCAATTGGTCAATTATGGAATACGGAAGTTCCCCAGGGGTTAGTACTTGGTCCACTGGTAAAGTTCACTAAGGGCTGGTACTTGGTCCGCTGTGAATATTTTGAAAAGTTCACCACTGAAGCAGTCAGGCCATTTGGTGCTACTAAATATTATCATAAGTGTCAGTATCACTGTCCTGTGATAGACTGGTGACCTGTCCAGGGTGTTTCCTGCCTTTCGCCTATTGAATCAGACCCAATGTGATCCTAGCAGGATAAAGCAGTGGTAAAACAGACACTGAATGAATGAATGAACGAGTTCCACCACTAGGATTAAAAAATGACCAAGAATTGGTCATAGATTATTAGAGAATAGGGGGTGAAACTTGTTCATTCATCCATTCATTGTCTTTTTTACTAATGCTGTAATTATATGAAGAAAATAATTAAAAATTGATATAAAACTGAACATCCATGTCATTAATGGATTCCACGTGTACAAAATATGGCTAATATGACGACTTGACGTTTAATTATTTTAACAGCAACTTCTCTCTCAACCTTTCACCAGGACTATTCTCTAAGTACAGACTGTTTATACACTTTAAAGCCAGTCTGCCTTACAGCTCTGCTTGTCTTTTGCCTTAGTGTCTACTCTTTAAACTGGTATGGGATAATGCCACTGAGAAATGGGGTCAGGTAACCCCAGAGCTGCAGGTTTAAACCTGTATTTAGCAGTTTTTTTCCTCTCTTTTATTACTACACAGACACACTAACAGACCTGATCATGGAAAAGTGAACGGGAATCTAGAAGCAACTACTTTAGCCTTAAGGAGGCGTTGAAAAACGACTCCAAGATGAAGAGAAGAAACCCCCAGAATAAGAAGCATTATCGTCTGAATGCTAATTCGTACCACTTAACACTTAACAACAAAAATGTCTTTTTGGAATCTAAAGAGGCACAAACACTCAAAAACCTTAAGATAAGCTTTCCCTGAAGTGTCAGGGCTGTTATAGCCTTAAAGAAGGACCCAATAACCTCATGGTCAGATACCCGTATACCACGAGTGTCAAACTCATACACTTAAAGGGTCATATTAAAAATCTCAAAACATTTGTTAGCTAGGCTAAAGAGAACACCTATATTTTTATTTCATTTTTAAATAATATAAATACACTCACCAGGCATAACATTATGACCACTGACAGGTGAAGTGAATAACACTGATTATCTCTTCATCACGGCACCTGTTAGTGGGCAGCAAGTGAACATTTTATCCTCAAAGTTGATGTTAGAAGCAGGGAAAATGGGCGAGCGTAAGTTTTTGAATGAGTTTGACAGGGGCCAAATTGTTCTGGCTAGACGACTGGGTCAGAGCATCTCCAAAACTGCAGCTCTTGTCGGGTGTTCCTGGTCTGCAGTGGTCAGTGTATATTATGGTCCAAGGAAGGAACAGTGGTAAACCGGTGACAGGGTCATGGGCGGCCAAGGCTCATTGATGCACGTGGGGAGCGAAGGCTGGCCTGTGTGGTCCGATCCAACAGACGAGCTACTGTAGCTCAAATTGCTGAAGAAGTTAATGCTGTGTTCTAGTGCATCACAGTTGCAGGGCTGTTTAAAAGGGGGACCAACACAATATTAGGAAGGTGGTCATAATGTTACGCCTGATCGGTGTATGCGAAAATGCAACAGCAAAATACTGGCACTTAAAATATTTGAAATATTCAAAAATAATAATCAAAAATAAAGCACAGCTAGCTTGTTTGATATTATACCTGGTGTGGTAGAACTGTGGTGTAACTGCTGTCCCATACATTGGTGTTTCTTGGGGTTGGGGGTGGTATGTTGCAGTGTGCATACTAAAGATTGTAGTGCAGCACATTGTCGAATGGACTAATCTTAACAGTAAATAAAAATTGATAGGACTGGGCCTTGTGTTTGACATGTGGGTCATTTACTTCTAGCTATATAGTATATAGTAATTGAGACTTCAAATCTTACTTTCAGAAATGCACAATCTATATCCATTTCTGTTTCCTGGACACTTAGGATCACCTGTATTATTTTACAGGGTTGCCAGGTTGAACAAAAGCAAAAGATTCATGACCTGCTTAAGCGCTTCATGAACTCGGGATTTGAACTGTAATCCATTTCTGTGCAAAACTGTTATTTCACAAAGCGAGTAAGCAGAAACGAGTTGGTCAAAGCTTTAATCGCATTAGTTGTTGATTAATGAAAGAGGCGGCGAGATCGTATTAAACTTCGCAGCGTGTTCACAAGTAGGCAGTTTTACAATCCTATTAGAATTATGGGTGCATATGCGGACGGGTCCATTCGAACCAGACAGTGTTCATTCGTTATCTTTAATTGTTCCTGAGGAAGCTTTTAGTCCGGGTGAAATATGATTCGGTAAGAAAATGATGCTTTTCCATTTAGAGCAAACAGACATGAATGATCTCATTTGGACCTTTTTCAGGACTGAGGAGGATTATAGCGTGGGGGGTTACAGAGCTTCCACGTTTCATGGTGGAGTGAGAGGACAGGCTGGGAAAGAAATCACTGTAAAATTAGGAAAATAACGAAGGACGGGACTTTATGGGTCTGTCTGAAAATGTAGTGAGCTGTCATGCTGTCTACTGCCTACCTAGTGAGCTGCCTAAGTAGAGAGGATTCTAATAATAATTCGGAGTGCGTATGATGGCGTAAAATGCATCTATGTGTAGACCGTTTGATAAAAATGCCAATTCTATCTATTGAAAATCTAATCCACAACACAATCATATGTGCTGACAGTTAAAGGGTCTGAATACTTTTTTATTTTCTCTATTTTTTATAATAAACTGGACTGAACTCTGATATATGTGAATCGGCTAAACAATAATCTTGTACTCAATATGCTCAAAAGTATGTAGACATCTGACTTGCTTGTTGGAGATCTGGTTCCAAAACCATAGGCATTAATGTAAAGTTTATACTGTATTAGTCAACGTTCTATGCAGGACATTGAGGTTCCTTGACTTTATCCAACTTGTCAAACTATGTCTTTATGGACCTACTTTGTGTGCAGGGGCATGATCATGCTGGAACAGAAAAGAGCTTTTTTCAAACTTTGTTGCCAAAAAGTTTTATATACCCGTTGGCAATGGGTGTGACTAAAATACCTGAAATCTAAATAATATCCTCATTATTGGCCATATAGGATATTAGTCGTAACGTGTCTTTCTTTAAGTTTTTACTGCCCATTAATTAGATATCCGACTTCATCTGAACTTTATCTGATTATAAGATTGCCTTGTTGATATTCTTTACCATAATTATAGACCTAACCATTTAATGGTTAGTCCTTGTAAATAAATTGCTTGTAATGCACTGTTCCACAGATTTCATTGTCACTGGATTTTGACCTTAGCGTTGTTAACAGCTGGGATGGTGCTTTTTCTCTATGGCCTGGAAAACTCAACAAGCATTAATAAAAAATATGATCTTAACAGTGGACTCAACAGACTACAGCACATATTTTCACTTTGCTATCTTAAATGGACTTAAGCTAAAAGACATATGATACATTTCTAGGTGTTATTATATAACTTCTGCTTTTGCTCATGCAATTTTTGCGAAGCTGTAAACCTCAACCTGTCTATGCACAAGAATGTTTGATCCATGCTCCTATTATACCCAATTATGATAGCATAACCTGCCACCTATTCCCCAATTTATCTGGGCAAAGTTCCACATGCAATGTTCCAATGTTCCAATGCGATAAGAGTGAAAGAAAAATTATCACCCTTTATACTTTGTAAGACAGTGGAAGATTCCATCGTTAGCAGAGATTTCTTAGCTGGAACATAAAAACTTGTCTAAACCAGCTAGAACTGGGTTTTGAGGGTCATAAAATGCAATTGAGGCACTCCTTGTCATGTATGCTACTTTCCAGTAACGTTTCATTGTGGCATGAAACGTTTCCAGTAACGTTTCATTGTGCCATGTATTCTTAGGATATTGGAATATGACTACTGGCAAGCATATCTACATATATCTACACGTTCTAAGTAGTACTTGATTATGTATTAATAGTTACATTTTTCTCCAACAATATAAATAAATTATAAAAAAATATTACATTTAATAAATAATTAATTTCAGTGATTTTTAAACTGACACACACACACACACACACATATAAACAAACTGTATATAAATCACTGAAAATAATATGCCACAAATAATATGCACTTGTGAAGCCTTTTCTTAGTCCTGAAGTGAGGCACCAGACTAAATGTGACATTTTATCCTCTTCTTCAGAGAAAGGTTCTCCGGTATGGATTTGATATTTGCTGAAGGTCCTACTGCACAGTCATAAATGTTTCCCAAATACTCACATTCTCATTGAGGTCTCGGGTTTCTGTATTCACATTTAAAGCACAGAACCCACCCAGTATAAGACTGCTATATGTATATCTGGCATTTATATACAGAGATGCTGGATCAGTCAACTTTTTTTTTTATTATTCAAGTGCCTCATAACTCAATCCATCACAAGATTTACCTTACACCCGAGACGGACTTGTGTTAACAGTTCACTATTACCGTTATCGCTTGTAAGACTCTTGACACCCCAGGAGTTAAGTAGCTTTTTGCATGGGCGACATGTGAGCGAAACATAATAAAGGTAATTTACTGCAAGGCAAATTCCATAGCTAAAGGGTTCCCATGTTAAATAGCCCGGTGACCTTTAGCGGCTGATTACATAAAGCAGGCACAATCAGATTAGAGCAGGGAGGGAAAGGTCAAGCGCATTCACTGCCGTGGCCATTTCGCTCTACCTGCAGAGGCGTCGTCTCTGTGCAGCAGCCCAAAAAGCAACTATGGTCATGAGCTATGAGGTACTTAGCCTTCGTGCCCCAAGAGCCATTTGAACAAAGGCCAGCGTTTGATGCGCTTGTGTTCTCCCTCACTAATGTTTTAGCTCTTTCTTCCTTTTTCTCGCTGTTTAACCCAATGACTGATGATACTGTACTTGGTAAAACTAAGCCTTAATAGTGTATAAACTGTAGACGAAGTAGTTTCAAAGTTTCCTTAGATTTCCTTAACACACTGAGCATTAATTTAGATGAGCAAATAATCATGTGTAGCTTAGTGGTTAAGGTACTGGACTTGTAATCAGAAGGCTGCTGGTTCAAGCCCCACCACTTATAGGTTGCTGATTTTGGGCCTTGAACAAGGTCCTTAACTTTTAATTACTCAGACTGTATACTGCCACAGTACTCTAAGTTGTTTTGGATAAAGGTGTCTGCTAAATGCCAATAATGCGATTAAGGTACTGGACTAGTAATCAGAATGTTTTTGGTTCAAGCCCCACAGCTGCCAAGTTGCTGCTTTTGGGCCCTTGAGCAAGACCCTTAACTTTCAATTGCTCAGATTGTATACTGTAACAGTACTACAAGTCACTTTGGATAAAAGGATCTTCTAAATGCCAAAAATGCAGTTAAGGTACTGGACTAGTAATCATAATGTTGTTGCTTCAAGCCTCACCACTGTCAGGTTGCTGCTTCTGGGCCCTTGAGCAAGGCCCTTAACTTTCAATTGCTCATACTGTATACTGTTAAAGTCGCTTTGGATAAAGGTGACTGCTAAAAGGCAAAAATGCAGTTAAGGTACTGGACTAGTAGTCAAAAGGTTGCTGGTTCAAGCCCCACCACGTTTAGATTGCTGCTTTTGGGCCTTGAGCAAGGCCCTTAACTTTCAATTGCTCAGACTGTATACTGTAATAGTACTGTAAGTCGTATTGGGTAAAGGCGTTTGCTAAAGGCCAAAAATGCAGTTAAGGTACTGGACTAGTATTCAGAAGGCTGCTGGTTAAAGCCCCACCACTGTCAGGTTGCTGCTTTTGGGCCCTTGAGCAAGGCCCTTAACCCTCAATTGCTCAGACTGTATACTGTAAAAGTTTGCTTCGTATTGGGTAAAGGCGTCTGCTAAATGACAAAAATGTAAAAAATGACGTAACCATTTATGGTTAACTATTTGGCACTGGCTGTAACAGGGTGGTCGAGGCGTGCCAGGTGGAGCCTGGTAAGATACTTGTACTTTTATACTTTATACACCACTGGGTTTGGAACACATATACAGCTTTGGTGTAGCTGAGCTATTTTTTCTGGAGTAACTTAACTTAGATAGCTACATGTTGGCAGCTTGTCCAACACTTACACCAACTTATCTTTCATTTCTACTGTTCACATTTTAGTCCAACCAGAGCACACCACACTATCACGCTGGGGAGGAAATAAATACAGCTGAAAAAAGATCAAAAAGCTTTACATTGGGTTAAAAATACACCTTGGCTAAGGCTGTATTGATTTGACTAATGTTTTCCTGAATACAGCCAGTGTAGGGTCACTGAACGAGGGAAAAAAAGAAGCTGCTGTTTCCAAGTGCTTGTTTTGGACTTGTTGACAGGAGAATGAATCTGGATGGCCCTGTTGTCATAATTCTAGTCTGCGAGTGGGTCTGCTGGCCTAGCAAGTGCTAGGACACTGTGTGTGTTACGGCTAACTACAGTGCAAGTTGGGTACGGTAAGTACGAATGTGTGTATGTGTTAGTGAGTGTGTGTGGGTGGGAGGCGCAGGCAGAGGAAGGCAGTTTGTCTTGGGCGCAGCTCGACGATGGCTGGCCTGTCAGCCGGTTTTATGGCTGGCCCATTAGGAGGCTGACATGGTTAATGCTGATTGCGGCAGGCGCAGCCGGGCTCTGACAGTAACGGTGAGCTGAGTGACGCAGATGATGTTAACAAGCCAGGGGAAGCGACTGGGGCCCGTGTTTACAATGTGGGGGTGCTAAACCTGTCTGCATGATAACACTGGCCCTTATGCTCGCACACACACACACATACACACTTTCCGGCCACAAACACACAGAGAAGTCTTCACCGGCGGATAATTAGGCTCCCTGCGAGCAAAAGAGCCCGGATTCATTCCTCAGCCTTGCAGGCAGTGAGAAACCACACTGGTCTGTCACTGACAGGCTGAAGTGTGCACTCAGTCCCACGCTTTTCTGCAGCCCTACAGGATGGCGGCACTTTAGCTGAGGAAAAACACTGATTTATCAAGGATGCCCATTATCTGTCCAGTGTAATTCCCTTCATTTATTGATACAGCGCCAGTGTAAAGTGCTGTAATATTTTTATATTCTTAAATTGCATTGTAGTTCGTAATACACTATATAGAATATAACATTATAGTCTTAATACACTATATATAATAGTATATAAATACTATAATATAATAATAATAGTCTTAATAACTATATATATATATATATATACTGTATATATATATATATATATATATATATATATATATATATATATATATAATATTATATTATAGTTCTAATACACTATATATAATATAATATTTTAGTCCTAATAACTATGTATATATATATATAGAATATAACATAGTCTTAATAACTATATAGAATATAACATAGTCTTAATAACTATATAGAATATAATATTAGTGTTAATACACTATATATAATATAATATTATAGTCTTAATAACTATATATATAATACAATATTATATAATACACTATATATAATATAGTGTTAATACACTGTACTGTATATAATATACAATCTTAGTCTTAATAACTATATAATATAATAGTGTTAACACACTACTGTATATACAGTATAATATAATACTATAGTGTTAATATATATTTGACGTGACATTGCGAGATTTTTTTTACTTCTAAAACTAAAGCAATTAATTTTTCACCCACGGGAGACAGATTGAATTATTCTCACTGACCACGCTCACACGCACATTTAATGTTATTTAGTTCCGTTTGAAAAAAAAAAAAACCTTAAAAATAGAGCTAACAGCGAAGATAACCGGTTACAAAAGCAGCGACCGCTGTTATAGGACGTGTTTGTGTTCAATACTCTGTTCACAGTGTCGATACAAGTGATTCAGGAGTCGACTCATTTTAAGCTTCTTTTCTCAGTCATCTCTCCGTGTTTACTGTTATAATGAATGATGCGGTTGTAAATAAACACCAACTACTACAGAACATTGTGTGTGACTCGCTTACATTATAAAGCTCAGGCTTAATTATACTAGTTATTACCACAGAGCGGGAGCCGACTCAGAGTCGTTTACGATTTACCGAGGTGAACCACGAATGTATGTGCTGATAGAATCGGCTCAGATGGGATCGGACTGTATTATCCTTTTAAAGTAAATATTTCAATCAGCAGAATCGCATCGCATGTATGATGTGCACAACGTTAATTACGTGCGTTTATTAATGAACGTTTACGTTAGCTTGTCAGAAGCTTTCTCAATGATGTCTGTGCGGTGTTTTTTTTTTTTTTTACAATTAGTGATGGCAACCCAAGCAACTGTTCCACTGCACTATTTTACACTAAAAACTACATTATTCCATAATGCTCCAGATTGCATCATTCTAAATAGGTATCGGTATCGGTATCGGCGAGTACAAAAATACATGTACTTGTACTCGTACTCGGTTGGGAAAAAATGGTATTGATGCATCCCTAGTATATACTATAATATTTGTCCTAATAACTATATATAATATAATATTATAGTCTTAATACACTATATATAATATGTGTTAATACACTTAATACAGTCTTAATAACTATATATGTAATATAATATTAGTGTTAATACACTATATACTGTATATAAAATATAATATAGTGTTAATACACTATATATAATATAATATTTTAGTCTTAATAACTATATACAATATAATATTATAGTACACTCTCTATATACAGAATATAATATTCTATTCTATATATTCTATTCTATATATTCTATAAGTAGCAGATGGGTGCAGTTTAGAGGGGAGTCAGAGGGTGAAATTAAAGAAAAGACACAAGTGTTAAATAGTGAATTTTAGAAAAGTTGAGAATATAGGTATCTATTTATTCATGAAAGTCTTTCTGTGTTCTTCATCCTGTTATATGTACTGTAACACTATAGATAAATAGATAGATAGATACAGTAGATAGATAGATAGATAGATAGATAGATAGATAGATAGATAGATAGATTCAATATAATATGTGAGATAATAGACAATTATAAAAATGCAGTAAATCTTCACAGATGTGCAATGTAGGTTCCATAAACAAAGTGACAGATCATAGTTTAGTCTGTCATGATAGTCCTGGTAGTGACTCAGTGTGCTATGATGTCCCGCCACAGTGGAGAGGAGTTATACAGTGAGATCGCTGTTGGTACAAACCATTTCCTGTATCGTTCCTTGTTACAGCGGAGCTGAATGAGTCTGTGACTGAAAGTGCTCCACTGTCTGACTAGGTGGTCCAATATATAAATGAGTTTGTTCTGGGGTCTTTCAACCACCAACTCAGTGAAATTGTGAAATGTGAAAATGCCTGGAAAACTGACAAGCTAAAAACATTGTTTGTTAGAATCAGATTTATTTAAGCAACATACATCCGTTATAAAACTGCCTGTGATAATCCCCACGCCGAATGTTCCAAATTCTGTCTGATTCATGTAATAAAACAAACTAGAATCACCAAAACTACGACAATTGCAATTTTATATGTCACCGTTCTACTTCAGTGCATTCTCCACAGCTTCAGCATCGAACGGGTCATATCGCAGGACGCCTCTGTTTCCCCGGCCGTCAAAAAAGAAAAACGCGCTCAAAAACAATTAGTGCGCAGGGCTCACATTTCAAATTAAGCCGTAGGGCCGTCGCATATATAAGTTCTCTTGTCATCCCGCTGAAGTGGCAGTTAATGAGCTTCATTAATATGCTAAACAGGCCTTTCCCCCTACATTTTACCAGTGCTCTGTCCACTGCAAAGTGACCAGCCCTGGAATATTTCTAATTGCAAGTCAATTATGTCATTGAGCCCATTTAAAACTTCATTTGTATGCAAATTTAGGGTTGGGAGTCGAGCGAAGGTTCAGCACTTCACAACAGTAAGTGTATAAATAGTACATGATCTTAGCCCGAGCTTATAGCGCTATTATGTTGGCACGCATAGGGACCACGTTACCTGTCAAACTCGGAGACTGTTCCGTCCAGCGTTAGAGAAAGCACCGACTGTGAGATCTCTGTTCCGTTTCCTGTTTTCGGCGGCTCTGGTACAGAATGAGGAACTCGTCGGCTCATGGAGCGATCATTAGTTGCAGTTACTACGGTGAGCTTGTCCCAGTAAATGATTCCTCAATGCATCATCTGTCTTTGATCTCTCTCTAGTCAATAGTAGGTTTAGTGGGGCATAAAACAGTCATCAATAAAAGCTGATGAAGACATAGCAGTAAGTTAAAAGTGTGAGTAAAGCCAGCACCCTCTGTCGGTAGAGCTGTTTCTCTCTGGATGAAATATGTTGGGGATGTGGAGAGCACTTGTGTCGGGATAAACAACCTTTTTTTTTTTTATAATCATGCACCTTCGATCATGCCTTACACCTTCAGAACGGCACTACAGTGCCTTTGTGTATGTCCTACAGGCTTTAACGAAGGTATAAAGTCACCTTCGTTCAGACCGTGTTCCCTTTATTTTTGTTTTTAATGATGGTAGTGGAGTTAGTTGTTAGTCCATAATGCCTCATAGGTGCTGAATTGGGTTGGGAACTTGTTACTGGGAAAAGCAAAGCATGTGACTTTCCAAATGGGGGTGAAGGTGTGCGCATTTTTATCCTAAAAACGTTGCAGTGACACTTCCAGTGCAATCCTTCTGTAAATTGCTAATAATGACGTATTATAGACAACACGTTTAATGTGTAAGGGCAGTTGTAGCCTAGTGGTTAAAGAACTGGACTAGTAAGCAGAAGGTCGCTGGTTCAAACCCCACCACTCCCAGGTTGCAAACTGTTGGGCCCTTGAGCAAGGCTCTTACTCTCAATTGCTTAGACTGTAGGTCACTTTGAATAAAAGCGTCTGCTAAATGGTGAAAATGTAAATGTAATAATAACAGGCCAATTCTGTGAGTCCTTTCTATGTGGAGTTTGCATGTTTTCCCCGTGTCTGCATTGGTTTCCTCTGGGAGCTCCGGTTTCCTCTCACAGTACAAAAACATGCAATTCACCAACATGCAACTGGAGATACAATTCACCTCACCATGTGTAACCAGTAATTACCTGTCCTGTCATGAATGCAACCAAGATGTGTAAAGCATGATGTTAAAATCCTAATAAATAAATAAATAACACTATTTTCCCCACATCTTTATATCATTGCTGCAGAATTTTGCTCAATTTTCCCTTGATGTCTTAATCCAAAATGAAAACTGTGGTCAGAAAGCATCATAACATTATATTGTGCCACTTATTTATTCTATAGGTATTTTACTTTAATTCGTCACCTGCCCGTTCAGCCACAGCCAGTCATATTTGCGCCTGTACCAGCACACATACTCTTGTTAGGGCTGATTGTCTGTAGAGTTTGAGTCGTGCAGGGAAGGCTGGGCATTGGCAGACAGAGCCTTGCCCGCTGTCTGACAGCCCCCTTAACGATTATCAAGCTCCATTTTATTAGGGCAGACTGGAGCTGCGCACGAAAGGCCGGGTTGTAAATTAGCTGCCAGGCCCGGCGTCAATACCGGAGAAAATTCGGTGACATTGTGAAGTCTGCCACCCATCAGCACTTAATGAATGGATGAAGTTAAGACCATTTTTAGTAAATTCATTACTGTATCGGACTTGACGGGGCAGATTAATAATTGGTTTGTCAGTTTTTTTCCTCACAAATGATTAATATGCCTATTGATTAGGGTCCTGCAAGCGTGAACAGGATATGGAGAAAAATGCCAGCACAAGCACTGGAAGATAAAAATCCGATGGATGATCTGACAGTCAAAACAACCTTGTTCTTAACTTCATCCAATCAGGTAGAAGCACTTCAGGAAGCATAATCAGGTTCTTCCTTTAGCCACCCAGTCCAGAATCAACTGTGTTTTATTATTACACTTAATATATATCAGTCATAATGTCCTGTTTAATGTTTTACATTATCTTGCTGCTCCTTCCTTCCTTGTTTTCCTTTCTTCCTTCCTCCCTTGATTTTGTTTTCCCATTCTTCTGTTCTTTCTTCCTTGTTTTTCCTTCCTTCCTAGTTATTGTTTCCCTTTCTTCCTTCCTTCTTGTTTGTTTTTGTTTTTCCTTCCTTCCTTCTTGATTATTGTTTTCCTTCATTCCTTCCCTCCTTCCTTCCGAGTTATTGTTTTCCTTCCTTCCTTCCTTCCTTCTTAGTTATTGTTTTCCTTCCTTCCTTCCTTCCTTCTTAGTTATTGTTTTCCTTTCCTTCCTTCCTTCCTTGTTAATGTGTTTTCCTTCCTTCCTTGTTATTGTTTTCCTTTCTTCCTTCCTTCCTACCTTCCTTTCTTACTTCCTTCCTAGTTATTGTTTTCCTTCCTTCTTTCCTTTCTAGTTATTGTTTTTCCTTCCTTCCTTCCTTCCTTCCTTCCTTCCTTCCTTCCTTCCTTCCTTCCTTCCTTCCTTCCTTCCTTCCTTCCTTCCTTCCTTCCTTCCTTCCTTCCTTCCTTCCTTCCTTCCTTCCTTCCTTCCTTCCTTCCTTCCTTCCTTCCTTCCTTCCTTCCTAGTTATTGTTTTCCTTCCTTCCTAGTTATTGTTTTCCTTCCTTGTTTCCTTTCTAGTTATTGTTTTTCTTGCTTCCTTCCTTGTTATTGTGTTTTCCTTTCCTCCTTCCGAGTTATTGTTTTTCCTTCCTTCCTTGTTACTGTGTTTTCCTTCCTTCCTTCCTTCCTTCCTTCCTTCCTTCCTTCCTTCCTTCCTTCCTTCCTTCCTTCCTTCCTTCCTTCCTTCCTTCCTTCCTTCCTTCCTTCCTTCCTTCCTTCCTTCCTTCCTTCCTTCCTTCCTTCCTTCCTTCCTTCCTTCCTTCCTAGTTATTGTTTTTCTTCCTTCCTTCCTAGTTATTGTTTTTCTTCCTTCCTTCCTAGTTATTGTTTTTCTTCCTTGTTTCCTTTTTAGTTATTGTTTTTCTTCCTTGTTTCCTTTCTAGTTATTGTTTTTCTTGCTTCCATCTTAGTTATTGCTTTCTTTCCTTCCTTCCTTCTTTGGTTGTTATTGTGTTTTCCTTTCTTTCTTCCTTTCTTCCTACTTATTGTTTTCCTTCCTTCCTAGTTATTGTCTTCCTTCCGTCCGTCCGTCCATCCTAGTTATTGGTTTTTTCTTCCTTCCTAGTTATTGTTTTTTCTTCCTTCATTTCTTCATTCCTAATTGTTGTTTTCCTTCTGTCCGTCCTTCCTTCCTTCTTTCCTAGTTTTTGTTTTTTCTTCCTTCCTCCGTTCATTCCTAATGATTGTTTTCCTTCCTTTCTTCCTAGTTATTGTTTTTTTCTTCCTTCCTTTGTAGTTATTGTTTTTCCTTCCTTCCTTCCTTCCTTCCTTCCTTCCTTCCTTCATGTTTTTGTTTTTTCCTCAGTCCTCCCTTCCTTCCTGTTTTTTCCTTCTTGTTTCTTTGTATTATTCCCCTTCCTTCATTCCTTGTTTGTTTTTCCTTCCTTCCATCCTTCCCTCTTGTTTTTCTTCTTGTTTATTCTGGGCAAGATTCCATTGGATCTAATCCAACCTTGTCAAGCAGAAACATAAGCAGGGCATTTATACACTACATGATTTTAAATATAAATGAAAGTAGTCAAATTTACTTTTGTCCTTTTAGTATCAATTTACATGAAAATTTTCATATAAGATACCTCACTCTATTATATACTCGAAAGTTTGTAGAAGGATACAGACTACAGGTACAGAAAATGTATGTAATAATAATGTAAAAAAATGATACATTAATAAGGGGGGTGGAAATCTAGGCTAGGATCAAACCCAAGTACCAGGACCTATGTTGTTTGGCAGCACCCAGTCTACCAGTGGTGCCACTTACAAACCCTGTTTGTAATTAAGTCATTAAAGTTTCCCATACTGTGTTACTGTAATTCATGAAAATTAATTAGGTAATTTAATTGGTATTAACCAGGTAAGTGTGGGGTACAAACTTGGGTATGATGATGGTAAGTATTAATACATAATTACCTACAGTACATTGGAGTTGATACCTTAGACTTATGGGATTGTGCACTATTATTCACCCCCCAGCCTGAATACCTGATGGAACATCATTTTGCCTTGATAATCTCTAATAATGGGTTTAAGTTTAGCATTACAAATCATTGTTTTCTTTTGGGGGTTAAATATTTACCCCGATTTCGACTGTATAGAATGACAAAGTGCACGTGTGTAAACTATTAACTCTAATTTGTTTTCCAGCACGTTTTTGTCGTCCCTTTTTGATAACACGAAAAGCCCTGGATTACGAATTGCACAATGAATTTGAATAGCCTGGGGTTTACATTTTGCACGGCAAATTAACTAATATATTTATCTACACAAAAAGCCTCTGGGAAAACCACATCGATATTTTATTTAAAAGAATTGCAAAGGAGGCTTTACAATAAATCAAGCACTGTATCGTTTATCTGTTACAGCCTTTATTATTGATTTTATCAGACCGGCGGCTTGTCCATTCACAGCTTTAAAAAGATCAACCTATTCTTCAAATCCCAGAAAACTGAACCCGATAGTGTAGATATCCAAACATTTAGCAGATAAAATAATTCAGATTGAGTTATCAGTTTTTTTTTTTCATCTTTCAGAAAATAACATCTTAGGGAAATTTGTGATAAAGCGTTCCGCTCAATTTCCCTACGGCCGAGATTAAGAAAACCCGGTGCTTTCTGTCACAATGGGGGCATTATCATATGAATATGACCGTTGCGTGGCGGTCTCTTTAGCCCATCAATCTTGGCTCACTTTCGTACAGGCAGCCAGATAACCTCCAGGAGATCCCCTCTTAACCTCAATTCTGTCGGACGGATTAAGAAATACCCGTGAGCCGAGCGTTCGGGCTGCGTGTCGGCTGCGCCATTATTCTTCCCTGAAACGAGTTATAATACAATTAATCTTGTCCAGGAGGAAAAATATGGCACCTAAGTGAATTTTACATGAAGATCCTCCCACTACTTATTGCTAACACCCCCCTCCCTCCGCTCCACTGCCGTCTCATTCCTGGATGTGAAGTAATGGCAATGTGACAGAGACAATGGCTCAAAGGAGCTCCATGAGGGTTTAAAAGTCGTTACCAAATAACCAATCTGTAAAAAACCTGATGTCTTCTCATTTTGCGCATGTAAATGCTTCTGATATGCCAAGTTTGAATATAAGAGAAATACAACAATATTAAAGCTAAATATTTATTTTAACCGGTATCACCTATGTGAAAATGTAAAACCTAATAGCAGAATTGCATTAATTCGACTAAGCTAAAGTATTTTCGAGCATAAACCGTCTGTTTACAGCCTTGCCACATTATTTTAATAGGATTCAAGTAAGGACTTCAAGTGGGATTTGAGTCAGCCACTGTTTCATTTGGGGACTGTGGTGGCCTAGTGGGTAGAGGTTTGGGCTATCAGCTGGAAGATTGTTGCTCAAGGGCAACAGTGGCAACCTGGCTGTAGTGGGGCTTGAACCAGCAACCTTTCGATTACTAGTCCACAACTGCTCTTTTGAGTTGGATAGGGTGCTGCATAGGACGGCAGAATTCATGGTTCTGTCAATTATGACCAGTCGTCCAGGTCCTACTATAGTAAAGCATATATAAAAGATACTATATCAAATGTGACTCAAAGTTAAGACGAGTTTTGTGATGTATTTAAAAAAAAAAAAAAAATTCTTTGATTTAATTTCCATCAGGATTAATAAAATATCTATGTCTGTCTGTCTATCTAGTAATCAATCTATCTATCTGTCTGTCTGTCTGTCTGTCTGTCTGTCTGTCTGTCCGTCCGTCTGTCTATCTAGTAATCAATCAATCTGTCTGTCTGTATGTCTAGTAATCAATCTGTCTATCTATCTATCTATCTATCTATCTATCTATCTATCTATCTATCTATCTATCTATCTATCTATCTATCTATCTATCTATCTATCTATCTATCTATCTATCTATCTATCTAACTGTCTGTCTGTCTAATTATCCTTGTAACTTATTGATTTATTTACATTAAATTACATAAATCAGTGATTATAGAATCTCATCTGCATGTTAGGGTCTGAAAAGTCTCAATACTGAGGAAGCACTAGCTCAGGTAGAATTCCATCCTCAATTATAGACTAAGGTGGGATGATTTATTTAAATAAGACTATTTAATATACTTATAGCTCATGCATTCGACATTCGCAATAAAGGTATACGGGACAGTATGTGCGTAAGGGGAAGTCATAAACCACGGCCTGATCCTCGGGGCTAAAAGAGCAGGGGCTGACGGCCTACAGAGAGGTGGGGGGGAGAGAGAACACAGGTGAAATTGATTCCCGGTGTCTATATTTCATGTTGAAAATTGGCTCGTACATCCAGCGGTTTGATCTATGGGGGCCGTCGTCCTAAGAAAAAACCTTAGTAAATGTGTAATTTCTCCCTTGATGGAACACAGACGAAAGCCGATCCTTCTTATTCTTTTCGCCTTTCTCTCTCTTTCGTGCTTTCGGTTTCTTTCTCTCTCTCTTTACCAAGACAGCTCAGGTCCTACAGGATTACCCCCCCCCCCCCATAGCACCCCACCCCACCCCCAGTCTCTCTTCTGCTCCTTTGCTCGTCTCCTTTTCATGCTTCTTGATGTCTCCATTTCATTATGGGCCCTTCATTTATCAACTCTTTTTGGGTTACTTTTGGATGCATGCTGTTTTGGAAAGGGGACCGCGATGGTAATTATGGGTCTGTTTGCTGCTGGAGGGTTGTATGCATGAACACTGCTGGTGCTGGATAATATTACATTTAGGAATTTGTTTGTTTGTTTGTTAATTCTGTTTGTTTCGCAGTAGAGAAGGCGACCCGTGTGCACACCCAGCGACAGGAATAAAGATGGAGGAGTGAAGGTATACATGAGAAGAGAGTCTGAATAAATGAGGCGGACAGGGGAGCGATGCACAGTCACTGATGTGCAAATGATAAAGAAGGCCCCGGTACGTATCTGTGGCTCATGAGAGAGAGAGAGAGAGAGAGAGAGAGAGAGAGAGAGAGAGAGAGCGAGAGAGAGAGTGTGAGGAAGGATGGGTGAGTGCATTATAATCAAGGCACTGGTAATGATAATAATAATAATGTGAAATTAGTTCTCTCTATCAGCGAGCGAGCGGGTAGGCCTTTTAATCATAGTCTAAAAGGTGCAAATGCTCTTTATCATCATTGAACTGTGTCCGGGGCTAATTGTGGCCATATTTCACTGTCCGCGAGCCGGGGGTGGCCAACGATCTGGCCTGCTCGAGCGCCGGCGTGATTGAACGCAGATAAAGTCGCGGTCACAGCGGGGCTCAGCTGGGAGCCGGCCTTAAAGACATTCACTAAGTGAAACAGAGGGTCTCCCAGCCTCCTCTTTCATGCGTTCTTTTTATTTCGCTGCTCGCCTCATCTATCCATTCCTGCTTATTTTATTTCCAATTGACTCTTTACTCTTTCTTTTTTTGCACTTTCTGCTTGAATATACAGTTTGGATTTAAACTTTGCATACACTTGTAAGGGACAATTCCAATAAAACCCAATATAAATACACACAGAGTAATGATTAACTTTTCAACCTGTATTTAAATAAAAACCATCTAAAGATAATATATTTAAGGTTTTAATGTAAGTTAAATCTAAGTTAAATCTAAGTTACACCAATTACTGTAGACCCTTGAGTTACGAACGGTTTACCATACGAACATTTTGGGTTACGAACGATCTTTTTCAACTTAACGTATGAACAAATTTCGGATTACGAACATATATATATATATATATATATATATATATATATACAGTGAGCGAACATTCAGACAGCGGACGATGTTTTCTTTATATTTTGTAAAATTCTATATTAAAATGGCCTCAAAGAATGTGCAGAGAGTAGTGAGAAATATGAGAGTTATTGTTGTTTCTGGTAGATACATTTTGTTAAAAAGAAGGAAATGTATTATGGTGTATAGTACAGCTCACGTACTGTACTGAAATGTAATGTGTCTTTATGTACAGTACTACTATGTATTGTTGTTTATTATTGTTTATTACAGTAATGCATATTCTATAATTTAAGATTAAAGGGAAATATACTTGTATTTATAACAAAAAAGACCATTTAAGACATTAGATAGGTTAGGGGTAAGGGGGTGGTTTGGGAGGTCTGGCACGAATAAATTCTATTTACATTATTTCTTATGGGAAAAATAGGTTTAACATACGAACATTTTGACTTAAGAACAGCCCTTCAGAACAAATTAAATTCGTAAGTCTTGTCTACTGTATTGTAGTTGTACCATAATGGCAACAACACAGTGGAATAAATACATTTACTACATTAAGTAATAAAAAAGAATTCCTATGCAGTAAAATAATGTGGAAGAAATTTCTACCGTTAAAGATTTCTCTTCATGTCAAACCCACGAAGTACGTACACCTCTTTCCATTTCTGGCCCGGTTATTTCCTCCCGCTTACCTTCACTTTTAGCAATCAGTTCCGGTACTTTCTTTGACTCTCCTCACCTTGGAAGACAGTGTAGGTCACCTACAGAGAAGAAACTTTTAATCAAAGTTAAAGCCTGACTGGAAGACTGCAGCGGGGACTCACCACCCTCACCTCATATTTAACCCGGGTTTTAGTGTTATCCAGACAATGTATATACACTGATCAGCCATAACATTAAAACCACCTCCTTGTTTCTACACACATTGTTCATTTTATCAGCTCCACTTACCATATAGAAGCACTTTGTAGTTCTACAATTACTGACTGTAGTCCATCTACAACTCTACATACTTCGTTAGCCCCCTTTCATGCTGTTCTTCAATGACCTCCACAAAACCCCCACAGGACCACTACAGAGCAGGTATTATTTAGGTAGTGGATCACTCTCAGCACTGCACTGACACTGACATGGTGGTGGTGTGTTAGTGTGTGTTGTGCTGGTATGAGTGGATCAGTCTCAGCAGTGCTGCTGGAGTTTTTAAATACCATGTCCACTCACTGTCCACTCTATTAGACACACCTACCTAGTCGGTTCACCTTGTAGATGTAAAGTCAGAGACGATCGCTCATCTATTGCTGCTGTTTGAGTTGGTCATCTTCTAGATCTTCATCAGTGGTCACAGGACGCTGCCCACGGGCTGCTGTTGGCTGGATATATTTTTGGTTGGTGGGCTACTCTCAGTCCAGCAGTGACAGTGAGGTGTTTAAAAACTCCATCAGCGCTGCTGTGTCTGATCCACTCATACCAGCACAACACACACTAACACACCACCACCATGTCAGTGTCACTGCAGTGCTGAGAATGATCCACCACCCAAATAATACCTACTCTGTAGTGGTCCTGTGGGGGAGAAGTAGATGGACTACAGTCAGTAATTGTAGAGCTACAAAGTGCTTCTATATAGTAAGTAGAGCTGATAAAATGAACAGTGAGTGTAGAAACAAGGAGGTGGTTTTAATGTTATGGCTGATCAGTGATTATATATATATAAATGTTCTATTTTATTAGAAACCCCACATACGCACACGTTTTAATTGTTCTCATTGTTAAAATTAAGCACAACATTAGAAAAGCATCTCATGTAATAACATCTTTTCTGGCTATTGTGTGCAGTGCAGAGCCATTTCTCTTCACTGTGTGTGTGTTTGTTGGTGTTTGTGTGTGTGTGTGTGTGTGTTGAGTATTTTTGGACTGCCGCGGTTTCCCAGAGGTGAATCTGATTACACACACAAACTACAGCAGCGGCATCGAATCCGGCGGACATGCAGAGCACATTGCATCACAAAGTCTGCATCACCCAGAAAGAAGAGTAACACAATTAGGAGTGCCATCACGGGTGCCAAGTAATGAGAACTAACGCAGGACGGGGGTATAAAGTGACACTGTTATTTAGGGAAAGAGAAACGGCAGAGGGGCGGCATAAACATATTTAGGTGACTGGACATCCTATTTCAAAACCATGGGCATAAATACAGAGTTGGCCCCCAATGTGTGGATTTAACAGTCTGCTCTGCGCTGGTGAGGCTTTCTATGGCATTGAAGCGTGTCTGTAGGAATTTATGCGCATGAGGTAAGAGCATCTGTGAGGTCAGGTATTGATGCTGGATTCAATTTCTTCCTAGGAGGTTCAACAGTGTTGAACTTAAGAGCTTCATGCAATTAGGAGGGGTGTCCACACTTCATTTTTTGGTATATATGTCATGTGTGTTCGAAGAAGCCCGGTCGGCCGATAGCACCTCTGCGGATTCGAACCCCAGATCCCAGCAGTTACTGCCTCACACCCAGTGATTCCACAATAACAGATGAACAGAGATTAGACCCAGAGCTCCACTCTCTGGGTCCGGAAGCGTTCTCTATAGAGATAGATGTCTTTGTGTTGGTGCACAGGGAGGGGGACAGTCAAACCGGAGCAGAAATGAGCCTTCCCTAAACTGTTGCCATGAAGTTAAAAGTATTAAATACATTTTCCATCATTAATTTTATACACTGCTTAGCAAAGAGTGTGGCTGGAACACCTGAAGTCATTATTTGCGAGGGGTGTCCACATACTTTATACTTCATCTTTATTATATTTTACTGCAAGAAGGACCCTAGGATGGCAGACAAGCCGATCATGTGTGTACGAAGACGCTCGGTCGACCAATAGAACCTCTGTGGATTCAACCCCCAGATCCCAGCAGTTACTGCCTCAGATCCAGAGCTCCACTCTCCGGGTCCGGAAGCGTTCTCTATAGAGATAGATGTCTTTGTGAACAGGGAGGGGCAAACTGGAGCAAGAATGAGCCTTCCCTAAACTGTTGCCACAAACTTAAAAGCATAAAATACATTTTCTGTCATTAATTTTATACTTCTGATCATTTTTTGGTATGTGTCTTTATTATATTATACTGCCAGAAGGACCCTAGGATGGCAGACAAGCTGATCATGTGTGTACCTAAACGCCCGGTCGACCGATAGCACCCCTGCGGATTCGAACCCCAGATCCCAGCAGTTACTGCCTCACACCCAGTGATTCCACAATAACAGATGAACAGAGATCAGATCCAGAGCTCCACTCTCCGGGTCCGGAAGCGTTCTCTATAGAGACAGATGATGGCAATCCAGGCGAAGCATCAACAATCCTATTAGCCATGCTCCATAAACGCTCCTCATCAAGGCGAGATGTCATAACTCACTTTACAACATTGATTTTAATCACGTGAAACGTAAACATACATATTATCAATATCAATGCACAAAATAACTTTGTAATATGCAATTACTGGCTGGCATTGATTTTTTTTATCCGGTGTAATCTTCCCCAATTGATTTAATAAGGCTGTTATCAGCCATGCAGGAGGAATATTACAAACACAATTTTCATAAATTTCAATGGCCAGTGAAGCCAGCGCATCAGCCGGAGGGGGCAGAACCTGAACGGGGAGGGGTGCTGTGGTAGATCTGACTGACTTCCACTGCTGACACTGGGAAGTGGAAATCAACCGGTCGTCACTGACTGTCTGTGTGTGTGTGTGGTTCTTAATGCTAGACAATGCGAGGTAAAATTAGAAGGTGTAAAACTGTCTGTCTGTCTCTCTGTCTGTCTGTCTATCCGTCCATCTAATACCCACATACTCTTCAGGGTCATTTCTGTTATTGCCCCTGATAGTGGGTCTGTCCAAAAAGTTAGTGAGCTGCCTTGCTGCCTACTGCAGTAGAGAGGATTCTAATAATAATAGGACATCAAACTCATAAGGCAGATTATTTAGACGCACTACTTTCGTCACCGCAGTTTTTGCTTACTAAGATAACACAGTTAGCCTCGGGCCATTTAAACCAATGGGCTAAGGCGGCACAACCCTCGCGAGCACGCCAGTTAACATCTCTCTTCGTGTACCGGAAACTTTATACAAATTAAAAATCAATGAGAATGTATTTACATTTGAAGGAACTCTGTTGGTTGCTCCACATCAGTCCACCATATTTGTCATTTTTATGTAAGAAAAGTTGTCCCGCACTGAATGCTGGGATTGCCTTCACCGCTAAGGAAGCATCAGATGCTCCCTCATTATTCGGTCAGATTATCTCCAAGAATTAAGGCACCTCAGTAGGCAGCATTTTAAGGTAACTAAGAATTGAGACACGCCTTTTTCTCGGGAGCGTAGGATGATGTAAAATGCGTCTATGTAGAGAGAGAGAGATCACTAGGTT
The DNA here is from genome assembly GCF_030014385.1 of Trichomycterus rosablanca. Lineage (NCBI taxonomy): Eukaryota > Metazoa > Chordata > Actinopteri > Siluriformes > Trichomycteridae > Trichomycterus > Trichomycterus rosablanca. The sequence continues at coordinate 6,062,174 of NC_085991.1, forward strand.
TTTGGACAGACCCACTGGGAAAAGTCACTATTCGAAGAAGGTTTCTCACATGATTTGAAGTATGTGTGTGGGAATTTGTGACCATGCAGTCACAAAAGCATTTGATGTTCCGGTTCATTCCAAAGCTGTTCAGTGTGGCTGAGGTCAGGGCTCTGTGCAGGCCACTGGAGTCTATATATAATCTTTATAGAGCTTGATTTGTGCACAGGAAAGGACCTTCCTTAAACTGTTGCTGCAGTATGACTGATTTATTACACCTGATGGAAATTGCTGTGGCTGAAACACATGAATTAAAAAATTTGAAGAATTTTTAGCAATTTTTGCGTTATGCTTCCTCTCTACTGGTGCTGACCCCGCCCCGATTGAGGAGAGCGAACTGACACACGCCCCCTCCGACACGTGAGCAGTAGCCGAGTGCATCTTTTCACCTGCAAGAAGCGAGTTCATATGTGGATCAGCTTTGTGCACGGAGAGTCACACCCTGATTAACACATTATTCCTCAACTCTGTGCAGACGCCATCAACCAGCCAGCAGAGGTCGTAATTGCATCAGTTATGAGGTCCCTATCCGGCTCCCTCCTTAAATGAACAACAGCCAAACTTTGTTCATGTAGCCACCCAGCCCAGACGGATGGCAGAGCTGAGTTTCGATACGATGTCTTCAAAATCCCAGCTCTGGTGTGCTAGTGTATTTTACCGCTGCACCAACTGAGCAGTGTAGCTCGTTATCCTTGAGTAATTAAAATAATTAACATGTCCGGTTCAGCATATTGTTTTGGCTAAACTGTTTTAATAAATAATGCCTAGCAACCAATTTCGGTTAAGGTCTTCAAGTACGAGTCAAATCCGAACGGCAAACTGCTAAACGAAATGGCGCGTCTAAACATCGCGTCGCTAATAAAGCCGCTCGGACACCAGCAGGCGTTTTTTTAGAGAGAGCCTCTCTCCCTCTCTCTTCTGCGGAGGCCATCTTTCCTCATCACGCTGACAGCAGATTGATTCTCGCCGCTCCTCGGCGGTGTTATCAGCTCGTGTCGGACACCCGCGCGCGCCACAGTCCCGCTCGTAGGCGCTCTAATGAGGACAAACGACCCCCCGAGCCGCCGCCGATCCTTCACGCGCCCGGACAAAACGGCCACATTGAAATGAGAGGACAGCGGGGTCAGCGCGGCGCGCCCGTTCCTAAATTACCTGGGCTCTCTCCAAATGACTTCGGCTATTACAACGGCCCGGTGGCACGGAGACGCGGGCGCGCGGCCGTCCCTCTCGCCGCCCGGGCTCTAACGCAATCTCTTTAATAGCCGCGGCCTGATGTGTGCGGCGCTGGAGAAATATTTGTTTGGCTGAGGAACTGTCGGCGCCGACCTGATTGTTATGCGCCGATCCGTTCGACCAGGCTAGCTTTGTGCGGTTAGCGCGTTCGTGATTCACGGTTCAGGTTGAACGCCGTGCTGCTTGTTTTAAGCTCACATTCATGAAAATAAAAACATTGTTAGTGTCGTTGCTCTGGCGGCATCATTATCCCAGTCTAAATGTGCTTTCCAGCCAGACTGTGTCTCCTTTCTCTGTGTGTGCGTGTGTGTGTGTGTGTGTGTGTGAGAGACTCTCGCTGTTGACCTGTCAGGAATCATAGAGCCATCACAAGCGCTGCCCGTAGGAAATGTGTTCATTTGTGGTGCGATGGCACGGCACCTGATCTCAGTCGGGCGCCGCTGGAAAGAAGAGGGGGGGGTGGACGAATGGCACGGAGAGGGGGGAGAGACAGATAGCCGGTCATCCCAAGCCCAGCAGGTCCGTATTTAAACTGTCCCCGTGTTTTATAGCCGGGGACGTGAACCAGTGGCTCTGCGTTTAGGGACCATACATCAGTGTTAAAATGGCAGATTACTGTTAATGAATGATATTTGTGCTCAGCGCGGATGGCAGGGAGGCGGCGTGACCATGAAAACAATGTGTCCCACGGTCGCCCCACCACCACCCCGCCCTTCTTTCTCTCTCTTTCTGCCTTTGTTCACCTTCTCGCCTTTCTAACGTAAACTCACTTCGTTTCTACTCCTCCTCTGGGCACGTGCGAATCACTTCCTTGACTTTGACAGGGCAGGCCGAGCATTTCAGTCAGTGGGTAATATTTTATTATTAGGGCTTTACTAAATTCTCGGGAAAATGTGCTTAGTTTCACGGACCTTGTCTTTTAAATTTTACTGATTTTAAAATTATTTTTTAAAATGCATTTTCTCCCCATTTGTTCGCGCGTCTAATTTTTACCTGATTGCGTTATGCTTCCTTTCTACTAGTGCTGACTCACGTCCCTGATTGAGGAGAGTGAACTGACACACGCCCCCTCCGACACGTGAGCAGTACCCGACTGCATCTTTTCACCTGCACGGAGAGCCACACCCTGAGGCGGCATTAATCAGACAGCAGGGGTCATAATTGGACCAGTTATGAGGTCCCTATCCAGCTCCCTACCTGGATGAACAACAGCCACACGTTGTTCATATAGCCGACAAAATTTCTTGTCATTATATTTTGTAGTAACAAGTAATGAATTTGCATAGGGCTAATTTATCAGTGTAAAAGTATACATTTACTTTAGGAAATGTAGTGGAGCAAAAACTTGGTGTAACAACAGATACTCCAAAAAAAGTCAAGTCAAATGTATTTGTATAGTGCTTTTTACAATAGTGTCTCAAATCCAGGACCGACAGACCAAAAACCCCTGTTGAGCAAGCCGAGGGCAACAGTGGCAAGGAAAAACTCCCTTAAAACTACAGGAAGAAACCTTGAGAGAAACCAGACTCAGCATTGACCCATCCTTCTTGGGTGGCCTGGAGAATAATTTAAATAAATGGGATTTACACAAATCCTACAAACACAAAATACTTAAGTATTGTAACAAAGTTGGGCGGCACGGTGGCTCAGTGGGTAGCACTGTTGCCTCACAGCAAGAAGGTCCTGGGTTCAACCCCCAGGCAGGGCGGTCCGGGTCCTTTCTGTGCGGAGTTTGCATGTTCTCCCCGTGTCTGCGTGGGTTTCCTCCGGGAGCTCCAGTTTCCTCCCACAGTCCAAAAACATGCAGTCAGATTAATTGAATTGACACTGAATTGCCCTATAAGTGAATGGGTGCGTGTATGTGTGTGTGTTTGTGTGTGTGTGTCTGCCCTGCGATGGACTGGCGTCCCGTCCAGGGTGTTACTGTGTGCCTTGCACCCATTGAAAAGCTGGTATAGGCTCCAGCACCACCCCCGCGACCCTAATTGGATTAGCGGATAACAAAATGAATGAATGAATAAATGTTAAATGTAAAAAGTTCATTACTGGGTTATGAATAGAGGTGGGTTATGAAAACAGGTGGGTCACAAATAGAGGTGAGTTATGAAAACAAGTGGGTCACAAATAGAGGTGAGTTTTGAAAACAGGTGGGTCACAAATAGAGGTGGGTAATGAAAACAGGTGGGCTATGAATAGAGGTGGGCTGTGAAAACAGGTGGGCTACAAATAGAGGTGGGTTATGAAAACAGGTGGATTTTAGATAGAGGTGGAATGTAAAAACAGGTGGGTTACAAATAACCCACCTCTATTTGTAACCCACCTGTTTTCATAATCCACCCCTATTTATAACCCACCTGTTTTCATAACCAACCTCTATTTAGTTCAGGTGTAACCCACCTCTATTCAGTTGAGCTTCAGTTGAGTAGTCACCAAGGTCTTTGTCAGTCACGTTTGTTTAGTGCTTGTGGCGTCATCGAGGCTCAGTTGTGGAGGTTTTGTTTTAGTCAGCGGTACAGTAAAAACACCTGTATTACTCTTATACTCTTACGTAGCAGTGAAAGCTGAAGAGACAGAAGTAAATTATTATATATTAACAGCATTAAAAAGCTCAGTTGTTCGCAAGCAGAAGGAACAACGACAATGTTGTCGTCTGCAGTGGTAAATGTTTGTATTGTTGATGCTGTTTATTTTGCATAAGATGTTCTGTACAAGCGCAAGTAAAGTACCGATATATTTAAATTGTACGATACTGTACTTAATTACTGTACACCACTAATGTGCACACATTCTTAAAAATAGGATGTCCTCTTTTTCCCAGACATGTCCTCTTTTTTGGGACTTGAAAAAATGTCCGGTCGGGAGTTCTAAATCACCAAAAATGTCCGGGTGTTTTTGCACTGATTTCACCTTTCTCTTTAGATTCCGTCTTCTCACACTTATTTTAAAAAATGCCCAACTGTAAATGCAAATTCACAGACGTATTATAGAATAAATTTCCATGTTTTTGTCTCATTTGGGATCTTTGGGAAGCAGAATGCATGACCTGATAAGTGTCCAATGAAGGTGCCAGTTCAGCAAAACACAAAACCAGAGTCTATCAGGTAAATGAACTATTTTGTGAGATCGGGTAAAACAGAAGATGCTGTTACTGCTGCAGAGGGAGTTTTTGCATTTCACACCAGGAAGCATCACAACAGCTACAGATCAATGGACTGCAGCACATCTGCCTAGTTAAAAAGGTAACATTTCCAAATGCGTGTACTAAGATAGAGGTTATTGTCATCGCAGTGATAGTGACACATTCTAATGAACTATTTTATTTGTTGTTTTTATTGTTTAGGGCTAAATGCTGAATAGAAGGGAATACAATTATCTGACCATAAAGCCATTTGTTAGTTGTCTTGTTAAAGAGTAGCTTATTTATTCAATAACATAGATGCTTTATTAATGCATTTGTCAACCCAGTGCCATCTTACCACAAGCGTTCTCTTCTTTGAAAACCAAAATACAGTCACCCTAGTATAACATTATTTATTTATTATTTAATATTTATTTTAAAAGTTACCAGGTGTAACTAAAACACCTAAACTCAGTATTTAGGAGGGATGTCTCTTACCTTTGGATTCTGAATGTTCTTTCCTTAGCTTGTAATAAGAAGGAGAACATGTCAAAAAATTACCAATTAAAAATGTGCTAATAATACTAATATGTGCAAAGAAACACTCAGCAGTGTACATTATATATACACAAAATATTCATAATAATAATAAAAAATGGTCATGTTTTTGGGAAGTATGTGGAAACCTGAGGGAAGCCTAGCATTCTTGCTAAACTTGCTAAACTCCACACAGATTAAATCACAGAACAAACTACAATAAAATAACAATAAATGACTTATATGGTAAAATCCAACCTAAAATGCAGTAATTATGACTGAAGTGACGATTTGAGAAGGTCTTTGTGAGAGAACATGCAAACACAGACGTGTTCAGGTGCAGTTGCTTATTGCTAAAGCTAACCGCCACAAGATGTCACTCACCAGTAAGTAAAAGTTCCAGACAATCAGGTCTGTTAGTGTGATGGATTTAATCACAGTTGCTGGAATTGTTTCTAAGTAAACATAGAAATTGTTAATTCAATATTATTTTAAAAATGTATACATTTGAAAGAAGATTGATTTGACTGATTTTTCACACCTTGTCTCTTCATTCTGATTAATTCATTTTTATTTATCTAGGGCAGCATGGTGGCTCCAGCAAAAAGGTTCTGGGTTTGATTCCCAGGTTGAAGTCAGGGTCCTTTTTGTTTGGAGTTTGCATGTTCTTCCCACAGTCCAAAAACAAGCAGTCAGATTTATGGGAGGTACAAAGATTGCCCTGAGTGCCCAAAGTATGAGTGGATGTGTGAGTGTATTTGCCCTGTGTCCAAGGTGTTTCCTACCTTTCGTGCAAAGAAAAGCTTTTATATGGCAGCCTATAATCCCATAGTGATGTAAAGCTCATTTGACTGTGGACAGTAAGAGCAAAGTTCAAGCACCTTCTAATTAATGATGAATTTTACTTAAGAGATTACTTTAAAATTTACTTTATAATGGGTGTAGTCATTGGTCCTATATATGTAGGCACAATGAAGTCACTAGATCAAACACTGACAAGGAACCTGAAGGCCATACCAATTTTAATGTGTTACTCTATGGTGATGTTATTCTTAGGGCATGGTGGGTAGCACTGTCACTTTCTGTGTGGAGTTTGCATGTTCTCCCCGTGTCTGTGTGGTTTTCCTCCGGGTGCTCTGGTTTCTTCCCACAGTCCAAAAACATGCAGTCAGATTTATTGGAGATGGGCTGGTGACCTGTCCAAGGCGTTTCCTACCTTTTACACAGTGAATTGGACCCACTGCGACACTAATTTAGTTCTTTTTCTGGCAACAAGACTGAAAAAATAGGTAGTTTGACAGCCTATTAAAAAGACTGTACAGGAACATTAGACCCATGCCAAAAATAAAAAAAACATACATAAAGAAAAGCTTATATGGCAGCCAATAATCCCATAGTGATGTAAAGCTTACTTGACTGTGGACAGTAAGAGCAATGTTCAGACAGCTTCTAATTAATGACAGATCTGTTTTTTGTAGGTTATTGATTATCACCTGGATACATTTTACTAATTATAAAGCAACTGTTTGATTTTTTATTATTTTGGAACACTAATGTGTACTTTATAATGGGTGTAGTCATTAGTCCAATACTGTATATGTAAGCACAAAGAAGTCACTCAAACACTGACAAGGAATCTGAACGCCATGCCAGTGTTAATGTGTTCATGTATGGTGATGTTATTCTTAGGGTGGGTAGCACAGTCACATCACGGCAAGGAGGTCTTGGGTTTGATTTCCAGGTAGAGCGGAAGTCCTTTCTGTGTGGAGTTTGCATGTTCTTCTCGTGTCTGTATGGGTTTTCTCCCACAGTTCTAAAACATGCAGTTAGATTTATTAGAGATACAAAGATTGCCCTAGGTATGAGTGTGTTTGCCCGATGATGGACTGGCGACCTGTCCAAGGTGTTTCCTACCTTTCGCTCGGTGAACTGGACCTACTGCGAACCTGACCAGGATAAGCCGTGGTAAAACAGAAAATGAAAGAATGAATTCTATTTTTTTTACATTAATTTAGTTATTTTTCTGGCAACTTAATGATTGGAACAAGATTGGAAAAAGAGGTAGTTTGTTGGCCTATTAAAAATACTGTGGCACTGTTACCTCACAGTAAGAAGGCCCTGGGTTTGATTCCCAGGTGGAGCAGTCCGGGTCCCTTCTGTGTGGAGCATGTTCTCCCCGTGTGGGTTTCCTCCCGGTGCTCCGGTTTCTTCCCACAGTCTAAAGACATGCAGTGCAAACAGGTTAACTGGAGATACAAACTTGCCCTGTGTGTGTGTGTTTGCCCTGTAATGGACTGACAATCAAACCGTCAGTAAGGTAGTTAATGTAAGTCCCATACAGTCTGCAGTCTTCTCTCTGTAGTCCCACCCAGTACGTTTCCCTTATAAGTGAATGAAGCCTTCAGACCTCAGCTGTACGTTCCTCGTATGTGTTTTGAGAAGCGTGACATTTGCTCAATTCTATTTTAACTTCTTCCCTCATGGCCGCAGTAGAGGAAGCACGGTTAGCTCACCGTGCGGGAATTTCCTGTGTGGGAACATTTTTAATGAAACGGGGACGAGCGGGAGCAACAAAACAATGTCAGCTTTCTAGCTCACAAACATCCTCCTGCACACAATCACTGACGCAGGCTCCCGATGCCCTACGTCGCCACCTGTTGCCCCTCTGAAGCTGGATCAGCGGGAGCTGTTTTTGTGGGCATGGATCCACACGCGCCGGGATGTAGGAAAACAGAAGTCATTGCCTTGGTGAGTCACCTCGCTGCACTTGACCCTCTGACACAGTGGACGGGAGCGCGTCCAAAACTTTCACCTGTCAGCCAGTGAGTTCACTGTCCCTGGGGGAAATGGTACCTCACTCCAGATGTGGTCAGATGACTGTATTCCTTTAAACCAAGTTTAAAGTCGTTAGAGGCTGTATGGTTAAATGAACTATTAGGATACCAACACAGGAATACATAAATTTTTTTAACACATTATTTGCGCATTTATTGCATTTCAAAGAATAGAAGACATTAATTATTTAAAAAAACTTTTAAAATTATTATTAAAATATTTATATAAACAAATAATTATATTTATTATATATTATAAATAATATAAATAATATATATATATATATATATATAATTAATATTATAAATAAATAATTTAATAATAATGAATTATTTAAAAAATATTAATTATTAAAAAAACTTACAATTTTTTTATAATAAAATAGGTTTAAAAAATATCATAATAATTACCATTATATTAATAATAAATGCTACCATAACGCATTCATTCAATTATTGTCTGTTTTACCACCGCTTTACCCTTCGCAGAGGGTAAGATTCACTGGGTGAAAGGCAGGAAACACTAAGGACAGGTCGCCACTACATCACAGGGCAAACACACACACACTCATACATAGCGGGACCTTTAGTATATCTGATTAACCTGAGTGTTTGTCTTTGGACTGTGGAAGGAAACTGGAGCTCCCGGAGGAAACCCACATGGACACGAGGAAACCCAGGACCTTCTTGCTGTGAGGTGGTGGTGGTACCCACAGTGCTACCCCTGATCATTAACTTAATGACTGGAACAAGGTTCTATAGTGTCATGTATTTTTGTGATTGATACATTATATTTGGTGACTTTGCTGTGCTCAGAAAAAGGGGGTAGTTTGACTTGGCACAATTTTTATGATGCCCATCATGACAGAACCCCGAAAGCGTTTCTCCCAATATCTAGACTGTTCATAATCAAGAATAAAATCAATTCTACACAGAAGAGTGAACCAACATTCCTGTACAGCGATGTGAAAGACTAATCCCCAGTTACTGGTGTATAAGGGTGGTATAGATGTTATGTCACTTTTCTTCAGTAAATTAATGATGTATTTCTTTTACTGTGTGACAACTTAGTTTTACTATGATACTTTATACAGTATTACATAATGTTGACTTTATGCTAAGGTGTGTGTGTGTGTGTGTGTGTGTGTGTGTATGAGTGGGCTGATTGACCTGGATGCATCTGGCTGATGAGAAGCTGATCAGACAAAAGCTCTGTACAGTGACACACACACACACGAGTGTTTGCACCTGCTTCCTCTGGAACAGAAGTGTTTGTGTGGTGAACTTCCTAAAGTCTCATGCCAACTTGGTATTTCTAATTCTCTTCTTATTTATTCTCATTCTTTTTTTCTCTTCTCTTCTTTTCTCTTCTCTTGTAATCTTCTGTTCTCATCTCTTCTCTTCTTATTTATTCTCATCTTTCTCTTCTCTTCTCTTCTCTTCTCTTCTCTTCTCTTCTCTTCTCTTCTCATCTCTTCTTGTCTTTTCTAATCTTCTGTTCTCCTCTCATCTCTTCTCTTCTTATTTATTCTCATCTCTTCTCTTCTCTTCTTATTTATTCTCATCTCTTATTTTCTCTTCTTGTTTCTTTTTGTCTTTCTCTTCTCTTATATTCACTTCTTGTCTTTTATTGTCTTCTGTTCTCGTCTCTTCTCCGTTTGTCTCTTCTTGTCTTTCTCTTTTTGTCTCTCTGTTTCTCTTCTTGTATCATCTTCATTTTCATATCTTCTGTTCTCTTCTAATCTCTTCTCATCATTCCTCCTTTCCTCCCGTCTTTCTCTTCTCATCTCTTCATATCTTCTTTTCTACTCTTTTCTCTTCTCATATCATCTCTTCTTTTTCTCTCTTGCCTTCATGTTTCTTCCTTTCTCTCGTCTTCTGTTCTCTTCTCATCTCATCTGTTATCATCTCTTCTATTGTTTTCTTCTCATCTTTTCTCTTCTTATCTCTTCTGTTCTGTTCTGTTCTTTTCTTTTTTCTTCTGGTCTCTTTTCACCCTTTCTCTTCTCAGCTTTTCTTGTTTTCTGTTCTTTTCTTGTTTTACCTTGTCTTTCTCTTCTGATCTTTTCTCTTATCTGTTCTAAACTCTTTTTCTTTTTTCTTAATGTTTCTCCTTGTCTTTCTCTTCTCATCTCATCTCTTATTGTCTTCTTATCCTTTCTGTTCTGTTCTGTTCTTTTTTTTTTCTCTTCTCACATTTACTCTTCTCATCTTTTCTTGTCTATTTATCTCCTCTTTTCCTCTCTTGCCTTGCCGTTTTTTTTCCTTCTCTCGTCTTCTGTTCTCTTCTGATCTCATCTGTTATTATCTCTTCTTCTGTTTCTTTTTGTCTTTTTCTTCTCAGCTCTTTGCTTCTCTTCTTATCTCTTATGTTCTGTTCTCTTCTTTTTTCTTATTGTCTGTTCTCACCTTTACTCTTCTCATCTTTTCTTCTTATGCATTTTCTTGTTTTCCTCTTATCATCTGTTTTTGTTTCTTTTTGTCGTCTTCTGTTCTTTTCTCTACTTATCTGTTCTCAACTCTTCTTCTCTTTTCTTCTTTCTTATTGTCTTCCTTTTCTTTTCTCTCTTGCCTTTTCTTTGCCTGTTCTCGTCTCCTCTCTTCTTGTATCACCTCTTCTCTTTTCATCTTTTTTGTTCTCTTCTGGTCTTTCTCTTCTTGTTTCTTCTTGTCTTTTCTTCTCTTCTGTTCTCTTCTCTTTTTGTCTTTTCTCTTCTTATATGGTCTTCTCTTTTTTTGTTTTCTGTTCTCTTCTTTTTCTTCTTCTCTTCTCTCGTCTTCTGTTCTCTTCTGATCTTATCTGTTCATCTCATCTCTTCTTGTCTTTTCTCTTGTTTCTTTTTCTTATCTATTTGCTTCTCTCCTCATCTCTTCTTATCATTTCTTTTGTTCTGTTCCCTTCTCTTTTATTCTTATCTCTTCTCACCTTTTCTCTTCTCATCTTTTCTTCTTTTGCCTTTTCTTGTTTTCTGTTCTTCTCTTCTCTTCTCTTCTCTTCTCTTCTCGCCCGCGCTGATCCGATAAGCTGGATGGTTTTAATTGAAAGTCAGAGGAGGGCACTCTTGTGGTTTCATTATTAATTTAAACACTCAGGGTAACTTAAAGTGCAATTTTCACCCACATGTGAAACAGAAAAATCAATGCCAACAACATCACTAAGCATCAAGGTTAATTACAGATGCTGGAGCCGCGGGTGCACGGCATGTTTTTTTTCATGCTTTCTCTAGTAACTCCGTGATAAGCTTTTGAGTCTTCTCACGGCAATAAGAGGGAACATATAAGCAGACTTCAGCACAAACGGCTGGAACGGAAAGTGGTTTGTCGACTGATTTGTTTGCAGTCTGATGCCGCTGTCTACGCCGTTCCTGTCGCAGCCGTTAATTAGAAAGAATAGGCTAGAATGATCCGGAATGCAATCTGCTCACCACCGAGGGATTGGAATCTTGTCCTTTTTCTTAACATGACCGGTATAATCAGCACAAACTGTTCGAATGGGCTACTTGGCCAAATGTCAGATTATTATAATGGGAAATATTTGCTTGACAGTTCTGTGTTTGAAGAGCGTGTTTTATTACATTTCGTCCATGTTTTGTACTTTAAAAATCCCAGAGCAGAGTGAGAATCACTGAGAGAACACTTTACATACCCTAGAACCTAAAGTAGGACATATAGTATCATAACAAGTACTTTTGGGATTAGTGATGCATGGGTAATTTGGAGGGTTGTTCTTTGGCTGCAGATAAACAAGGTACTTTTTATTTCTTAGCATGTGTTATGAAGGGTTCTCATATTTGTATCTTATATTGAAGATGCTTCTTGTTTTTTACCAAGGCAGTAAAAACAATTTATATGGGGGAGGGGGGGTTGCATAATGTTAGGATCCATCAGTGTTCCCATTAGCTGTTAAAATGACAGGATCTGCTGGAACATAAAGCAGATTTACTCCCCCCAAAGTTCAATTCATGACTACGTCCCTGTTTTATATTATTAATGACCATTACATTTAGGGAAACGTAATTAAATAATAAAAATACAGTGATGCTCTAATTGCTGACATCTGGGGATCCAGGGTTTAAATCTCAGTGGTACTAATGGCCAATCAGGTGTGGGTATGATTGGCTAATATCCAGGGGAAGCAGGGGGAAATTGTGAAACAGCCTAGTCAACAGGAGGTGTACTTGTTCAAGGGCCCAACAGCAGCAACCTTGCAGTAGTGGGGCTTAAACCTGTGACCTGATTACTATTCCAGTACCATAATCACTTGGCTATAACTACTAACACTAGACTACAACTGCTAACGTTCATTTGGTAGAAATATTCAGTTAAGTCTTGCTATACTAAATAAAATAAACTCATTTCGATGATTCGAAGCTTCAGTAGGCACTCGGTGGTGCACTTTGAAAGTAAAGTACGCTAGCCCACTAGTGCTGACATCTGGGGATCCAGGGTTCGAATCTTATTATTTGGTATTATTTGGGTGGTGGATCATTCTCAGCACTGCAATGACACTGACATGGTGGTGGTGTGTTAGTGTGTGTTGTGCTGGAATGAGTGGATCAGACACAGCAGCGCTGCTGGAGTTTTTAAATACCGTATCCACTCACTGTCCACTCTATTAGACACTCCTACCTAGTTGGTCCACCTTGTAGATGTGTAGTCAGAAACAATCGCTCATCTATTGCTCCTGTTTGAGTTGGTCATCTTCTAGACTTTCATCAGTGGTCACAGGACGCTGCCCACGGGGCGCTGTTGGCTGGATATTTTTGGTTGGTGGACTATTCTCAGTCCAGCGGTGACAGTGAGGTGTTTAAAAACTCCATCAGCACTGCTGTGTCTTATTCACTCATACCAGCACAACACACACTAACACACCACCACCATGTCAGTGTCACTGCAGTGCTGAGAATGATCCACCACCCAAATAATACCTGCTCTGTGGTGGTCCTGTGGAGGTCCTGACCATTGAAGAACAGCATGAAACAAGGCTAACAAAGCATGCAGAGAAATAGGTGGACTAATCTACTAATTGTAGAACTACAAAGTGCTTCTATATGGTAAGTGGGGCTGATAAAATGGACAGTGAGTGTAGAAACATGGAGGTGGTTTTAATGTTATGATGTTTAATGTTTTAATGTTTGTGCAAATCAAAAGCACAGTGAACCTAATACATCTTATACACGTAATTTACATTATAAAAATCTAAAATGCAAACAGGGAGCTTCAACAATAAATTCCTGCTACCTTTTCCAGTATAATGTATGTTAATGATTGTTCAGTTGCATTATAATCCTCCCAATAATAACAGCTTTTATGGTAATGATAATTCCATGCAAACACGTGAAAACACACAAGAAGCCAGCACATACTGTATCATGTCTATACGAGGTCTTTAGAAGCAGCGCGGTGCCGGAACGCCGGGCGCGTGTTTACACAATGCCCCCTGTTAGACCACTCTCTTCCTAATTACGGCTGTATTTTTTCACCGAGCTATGCCCACACTCTCAGCCAATTAGTGCACTTAAGGTGCTAATAAAATTATGGAAATGGAAGACTCTTATTCAAGCAAGTTTGCATTACCATATTTTGAAATGTTTGACTTAATTATTACTAGGGACAAGAGAGAGACGGGGTGAAAGGAAAGGACTTTTAAACCAGGCTCATAAAGTTGATATTAAGAGGCCGGGCATGGACCTAATGATGTGTTTGGAAATTAAGGCGATCAAACATTTAATGCACGCCCCTCCTGTAGGCAAAAAGCCTCTAAATGAGTCAATTAGACAGGCATTATTCTCAGTGCCCGGCCACAAGTTGTGCCTGATATGCATAAAATGTTTATCAAGACAGACGTCTGCTTAGGGAAGAGGGCCGCATGTAAAAATTACAAAGACTGTTAAGTACAAAGACAGATCAATGCGCTCTTTAGCTGTACATGGGGCTTTTATTTATTTCTTTTTTCCGGCGTGGGGTGGATTAGGGTGAGGGGCTTAATCAAGAAGTAATTCACTATGATCTGCATAATGCCAGATCATCAATTAGAATAACCCGATTAACATGCAAAATTCTTACATTTGCCTAAAAGAAATGCACCCGCATTTATTAAAGTGCAAAATGAGGAGAATTAGGAGTGGCTGGCGGACGGAGGACTCTCTGCGCTTCCCTATCGCTGGGAATTAGACACAGGATTTACATTTGCACAGTCGGAGCTGCTCATAGCCCGCAGTTCTCCAGCTCTAATTGAACCAGCAGAAAAAAAAAAAAAAAATATATATATACAGTATATTTCTACATCGGGATAAAGTCATCACATGGTGCATTTGCATTCATTAACGTGGTGGCTCATTTTGTGTCCGAAGTCTTTAATTCTGACAGAACACCTTAGCACACCTTGCCCCACCTCCTTCCTTCTTCATCGTCTCGTCTCATCTCATCATCAAGTGAATATAAGAGCGAGGCAGGAAGCAATTGTTTATTAATTATGCACCAAGATTAGGGGTTTTTAACAATGTAAACAATCCCATAAGGAACAGTAGGGTTCAAACAGTTAAATTCATATTTTTAATTAATTCATATAATTAAATGCACATTTATATTTAAGATTTGCTCCTCTGTACAGTGCAGTGTAGTGATTACATGGACAAAAGTATTGGGACACCCCATTTTTTCATTTCATTTATTCATATGTTTAAGCCACAACAGTTGCAAACAGGTCTATTAAATAAATTATATAAAGGAAATATACAAAACAGTTTAGGGAAGGGACCCTCCTGTTCCAGCATGACTGTGCCCCTGTGCACAAAGCAAGCTCTATAAAGACATGAAGAAACTGCAGTGACCTGCACAGAGCCCTGACATTAGCCCCACTGAACAGCTTGGCAATGAACCCAATGTTCCCAGCCATACAAACGCTATTTGGACTGAATAGGCACAAATTCCCTCAGACATCTTCTAAGTTTCTGGTGTTTATGAAATTAGTTGTCCGACAAGCTCATGGTTGGGTGTCCAAATTATTTTCGCCCATATAGTGTATTATATGGACAGAATGAAACAGTAAAACAGTTAAACAATTTATGAGTGCAGTTCGAAACACGGGGCGGCACGGTGGCTCGGTGGGTAGCACTGTTGCCTCGCAGCAAGAAGGTCCTGGGTTCGATCCCTAGGTGGGGTGGTCCGGGTCCTTTCTGTGTGGAGTTTGCATGTTCTCCCCGTGTCTGCGTGGGTTTCCTCCGTGAGCGCCGGGTGTGTGTATGTGGGTATGTGTGTGTGTCTGCCCTGCGATGGACTGCGTCCCGTCCAGGGTGTTACTGTGTGCCTTGCGCCCACTGAAAGAAAAGCTGGGATAGGCTCCAGCATCCCCTCACGACCCTAATTGGATAAGTAATTAAGACAGTGAGTGAGGTCTAAACACTGTATTTCAGGGGTTGAATGGTGTAATTGTGTTATGGTGGCTGGCTGAGTGTAATTACATGCTGTAATTAGTATTTTTACTGTATTTCCATAAATTGTAATTATGATACAGTACATTGTAGTTACACAGTTATAACATTGTACTAAAGGGATGATTTTTCACACAGCATAATAGGTAAATGAAATGCTCATATTTTGCTTGTTAAATTTACAAATAATATCATTGTGTCTGTATCATGCAGGGAGAGAAACATATTTTTGGTGTTTACTAGTGAACAGGCTAGTTGAGTTCTCACCCTCTCGATGCAGGAACC
The DNA here is from genome assembly GCF_030014385.1 of Trichomycterus rosablanca. NCBI lineage: Eukaryota > Metazoa > Chordata > Actinopteri > Siluriformes > Trichomycteridae > Trichomycterus > Trichomycterus rosablanca. The sequence goes on from NC_085991.1 coordinate 6,077,653, forward strand.
ACAATGTTTTTAGTCAATCTTATTTAGCATTACATAGCATTATTGAAATAACAAAACATAGCAATACGATATCATAAGGTAACATGGTAAAATCTAAAATAGATTACAGTTTATTTAACTTTATTATAAACATAATAAATAACTGAGTTAGTATCAAAGTTAAAAGTATTAAAAAGTATATTTGCTTGGATCTGGGTTTGTTTGACATGACATTGACATGTGTGGACATTAAACTTGTCTAAGATACATGATACACAGTTGTACATTAAGTGTACAGTTATACATGTGTGTACTTTTAAAAGTAAAATAATTATATAGGTTATGTACAACAGATCACCCCAGCAATGAGCAAGGGTGTATTTAGATAGATAGATAGATAGATAGATAGATAGATAGATAGATAGATAGATAGATAGATAGATAGATAGATAGATAGATAGATAGATAGATAGATAGATAGATAGATAGATAGATAGATAGATAGATAGATAGGTACTGTAGATAGATAGATAGAAAGATAGATAGATAGATAGATAGATAGATAGATAGATAGATAGATAGATAGATAGATAGATAGATAGATAGATAGATAGATAGATAGATAGATAGATAGATAGAGGTAGATAAAGGTAGATAGATAGATAGATAGATAGATAGATAGATAGATAGATAGATAGATAGACAGATAGACAGATAGATAGATAGATAGATAGATAGATAGATAGATAGATAGATAGATAGATAGATAGATAGGTACTGTAGATAGATAGATAGGTACTGTAGATAGATAGATAGATAGATAGATAGATAGATAGATAGATAGATAGATAGATAGATAGATAGATAGATAGATAGATAGATAGGTAAAGGTAGATAGATAGGTACTGTAGATAGATAGATAGATAGATAGATAGATAGATAGATAGATAGATAGATAGATAGATAGATAGATAAAGGTAGATAGATAGATAGATAGATAGATAGATAGATAGATAGATAGATAGATAGATAGATAGATAGATAGATAGATAGATAGATAGACAGACAGACAGACAGACAGACAGACAGACAGACAGACAGATAGATAAAGGTAGATAGATAGATAGATAGATAGATAGATAGATAGATAGATAGATAGATAGATAGATAGATAGATAAAGGTAGATAGATAGATAGATAGATAGATAGATAGATAGATAGATAGATAGATAGATAGATAGATAGATAGATAGATAGATAGATAGATAGATAGATAGGTACTGTAGATAGATAGAAGATAGATATTTGAACGATTTTACATATACAGTAGGTAAAGTTCAGTTAATAATTTAATTTAAATACATGACCTAGATGGCATTATTCTACAGTGTGTACTTTATGTGAACACATTTATTTTAAGATCTTTTTGCTTTGGCATTTTATAGTTTGTTCATAGTTCAAAATTTTATAATTTATTTTTAAATTGACCACAAAGGTGGAATGAAAAAACTTGTTGGTAATATAATGCCAGATATTTTATTACTGTATATGTAGATGTGAATAATCACTGTGGTGGTCCAGTGAAAAGGCAGTTTTCTCATTTTTCAGAGCTTAAAAAGTGGGTATGTCTTTAGACCAGCTTGATTAACTAGTTGCAAGATGTTTGTGATGATACATTTACATAAATACGAGTGCAAGCGGTGCTACATGGGCGTAGGATTTTATTTTAAATAAAAATAGTATCTACTTCTATTTAAATATTTTACCTAGGCTACATCATGGTAAGGTGTATGATTTCACTTCTCATCCATATGGTGGAAAGGGTCTGGCGGGGGCCGCTGGCCCATAGCTCTTCATCAAGCCGGGCCCGTCACCGCTCCCACAGACAATTACAGCCCTCTGATTGCTATCAGACAGGGAGGGGATTTTTACAAATTAGGGGATAAATAGAATTTTCCACATGCCTAATGGCAGGGGCCGGGGAGCGGTAATGAAAAACTATACATCACAATCAGGCAGACAATCCTATTCATGGCGATGCATTATGCTCACTCTTCATAATAACGGCACGGTGACAGAGCGGGCGCCGCGGCAGGGACGGGGACGGGGAGGATGAAGCCAGGCCAGGACACTCCAGCCCCATGATTCCCCCTATTTCTTTATGGAAAATATGCCACCTTCCTGTTTTTTCCCCATTATGCTAGTTCTGGTGATATTTCAGCGTAATTCAAAGATGATATATCATTTTGCGGCTATATGGCATGTGTTGCCTAGTCAATAATTTATAGAAAGAAAAATACGTCCCGTGGTCGTGGCTGTTCAGGCGCCTCGGCGGAGAAGTTCTTTTATTGATTACGCACCATGCACTTAATATCCACAGAGCATCGCCGACCATCAAGCGCATCTTATACGGCGCAAAGGCTAAAATATTCATGAGCATATTACAACTTCAATAATTCAATTTGGAATTACATTGTAAACCGGAATAAGTTAGCTGAGTCAAAACAGGCAATCAGGTGCTATAATTTGCTGTATTTTTTAAGTTTATAAAATCAAAAGTGGTTTGTTGAACTTGTGTGGTAATGTTTAGATTTAGTTACACACTTAAATTCTACTTTAGTGTTTTTAAAAGCCTAGATAACTCAAAATGTTTAATTCTATTAGTGAATATTTATTAAAGCAGCACTGTCGGATATGAATAAAAAATTGCATGATTTTCATTGCTTTCATACCCTGATCAGCCATAACATTAAAACCACCTCCTTGTTTCTACACTCACTGTCCATTTTATCAGCTCCACTTACCACATAGAAGCACTTTGTAGTACTGTTTTAGTCTGCTTTCACCCTGTTCTTCAATGGTCAGGACCCCCACATGACCACCACAGTGTAGGTATTATTTAGGTGGTGAATCACTCTCAGCACTGCAGTGACACTGACATGGTGGTGGTGTGTTAGTGTGTGTTGTGCTGGTACGAGTGGCTCAGACACAGCAGCGCTGATGGAGTTTTTAAAATACTGTGTCCACTAACTGTCCACTCTATTAGACCCTCCTACTTAGTCGGTCCACCTTGTAGATGTAAAGTCAGAGACGATCGCTCATCTATTGCTGCTGTTTGAGTTGGTCATCTTCTAGACTTTCATCAGTGATCACAGGACGCTGCCCACGGGGCGCTGTTGGCTGGATATTTTTGGTTGGTGGACTATTCTCAGTCCAGCAGTGACAGTGAGCTGTTTAGAAACTCCAGCAGTGCTGCTGTATTTTTTTAAATTTGGTGTGCAGGAGACACTATCCTGACTACCCACTGTCATGCCCTCCTTTTTGTTGTCTGATGTCCTTTTTGGGGTCTGATGCCCTTCTATTTGGTGTCCAATGTCCTTCTGTTTGGTGTCTGTTGTACTTCTTTTTGGTGTCTGATGTCCTTCTATTTGGGGTTTTATGTTCTCCTTTTTGGGGTCTGATGTCCTCCTTTTTGGTGTCTGATGTCCTTCTTTTCGGTGTCTGATGTCCTCCTTTTTGGTGTCTGATGTCCTTCTGTTTGGGGTCTGATGTCCTTCTTTTCGGTGTCTGATGTCCTCCTTTTTGGGGTCTGATGTCCTTTTTGGAGTCTGATGTCCTCATACATACACACACATGCACCCACACACATACACACAAACATATATACACACATACAGGGTTTGGACAAAATAACTGAAACACCTGGTTTTAGACCACAATAATGTATTAGTATGGTGTAGGGCCTCCTTTTGCGGCCAATACAGCGTCAATTCGTCTTGGAAATGACATATACAAGTCCTGCACAGTGGTCAGAGGGATTTTAAGCCATTCTTCTTGCAGGATAGTGGCCAGGTCACTACGTGATGCTGGTGGAGGAAAACGTTTCCTGACTCACTTCTCCAAAACACCCCAAAGTGGCTCAATAATATTTAGATCTGGTGACTGTGCAGGCCATGGGAGATGTTCAACTTCACTTTCATGTTCATCAAACCAATCTTTCACCAGTCTTGCTGTGTGTATTGGTGCATTATCATCCTGATACACGGCACCGCCATTGGATGCACATGGTCCTCCAGAATGGTTCGGTAGTCCTTGGCAGTGACGTGCCCATCTAGCACAAGTATTGGGCCAAGGGAATGCCATGATATGGCAGCCCAAACCATCACTGATCCACCCCCATGCTTCACTCTGGGCATGCAACAGTCTGGGTGGTACGCTTCTTTGGGGCTTCTCCACACCGTAACTCTCCCGGATGTGGGGAAAACAGTAAAGGTGGACTCATCAGAGAACAATACATGTTTCACATTGTCCACAGCCCAAGATTTGCGCTCCTTGCACCATTGAAACCGACGTTTGGCATTGGCACGAGTGACCAAAGGTTTGGCTATAGCAGCCCGGCCGTGTATATTGACCCTGTGGAGCTCCCGACGGACAGTTCTGGTGGAAACAGGAGAGTTGAGGTGCACATTTAATTCTGACGTGATTTGGGCAGCCGTGGTTTTATGTTTTTTGGATACAATCCGGGTTAGCACCCGAACATCCCTTTCAGACAGCTTCCTCTTGCGTCCACAGTTAATCCTGTTGGATGTGGTTTGTCCTTCTTGGTGGTATGCTGACATTACCCTGGATACCGTGGCTCTTGATACATCACAAAGACTTGCTGTCTTGGTCACAGATGCGCCAGCAAGACGTGCACCAACAATTTGTCCTCTTTTGAACTCTGGTATGTCACCCATAATGTTGTGTGCATTGCAATATTTTGAGCAAAACTGTGCTCTTACCCTGCTAATTGAACCTTCACACTCTGCTCTTACTGGTGCAATGTGCAATTAATGAAGATTGGCCACCAGACTGGTCCAATTTAGCCATGAAACCTCCCACACTAAAATGACAGGTGTTTCAGTTATTTTGTCCAACCCCTGTACATACATACAAATACATACATACACGTACACACACACACCCACACACACACACACAAAGTCACATAGACTTTCATTTACCTCCACAATCAAGCTTGCAAGAAGCAATTTTCTAGTGATTTAAACCCACCGTGGGTTCGGACATTCCTCATCTCAGCAACAGGCACAGACCAACACGCTGCCCCGATCCTGCAATTACAGAACCGAATCCCACAATGTAAACAAACCTCAGCTAGACTGAGAAAACCAACATCAATCACCAAGCCATTTTTGTGTTTTATTGTGCTTTATATTGTACAGACAAGTGATTGTTAAAGAGGTTTTCTTTATTGATATCCTAAATGTAAATTTTACCGTTCTTATAGTAAACAGTTGTTTAACTAACCGACAGCCTGCAGGTAACAGGATTTTATAGAAGCGAAGTGGAAATAAGGACCTTTTACTATATTACAGTTTTAATAGGAAATAGCTACTATTGCTTTGACTTACTAAGATGCTGAATCCCAATTTGCAAATCACCCTCCAGAATGCTATGTTCTGTACTTATTAGTGCACTACTTATTATATAGTGTTGCTATATTATATGGCCAAAAGTACTTACACACCTGAACATGAGTTGCAGGACGTTTCATTCCAAAACCATGGTCATTAACAGACCATCTCTTCTTCTACCTTTCAGCTATAACAGCTTCCACTTTTTCACTAAATGAAGGCCTGTGTTTGTGGGAACCTGTGCCCAATTATTCATTTGTAATTGCTACAATTAGGGTTTAAGGCGCCGAGATTCTAAATTCCTCGGTTTGAAACTCGGTTGCCACTGGTCAGCTGGGCGCCATCTAGCGGACATAATTGGCGGTGCCTGGAGGGAGGGATGACCGAAATATATGGGCGAGGTCTTCAAACACTGTGTAAGGACCCTGATTGGTGGATAGAGGCGCCTGTGAGAGTGCATGGGTGGAAAAGGGTTCCGTTAAGGGCTGCGCGTGGGTCGGAGGAGGCGTGAGCAGCAATATACCCACCTCGACTGCAAAAAATTGAGGATCCCCAGCAGCGGAAGACAAATTGACTACACTAAATTGGGAGAAAATGGGAGAAAAAACTCATTAAAAAATATTTCACTTAAAAACTTTGGAATGAACTGGAACGTCAGCTGAGCCTTTCTGACCAAAATCAGTGCCCAGCTATACAAATATATATATTTGGGTTAAAAGTGCTAGACTGGTCCTAATTTACATTTTCAAGACTGTATTTGTATGTGTGTGGCTATCTTTGTGTGTGACACTGTGTGTGTTTATGAGTGTGTGTGTGTATGGTTGTCTTTGTGTGTGTGCATGTGTGTTAAGTGTGCAAGACTGTGTGTTTGTATGTATGTGTATGTGTGTGTGTATGTGTGTGGCTATCTTTATTTGTGACAGTGCATGTGTGTATGTGTGCAGGACTGTGTGTTTGTATGTATGTGTATGTGTGTGTGTATGTGTGTGGCTATCTTTGTTTGTGACAGTGCATGTGTGTATGTGTGCAGGACTGTGTGTTTGTATGTATGTGTATGTGTGTGTGTATGTGTGTGGCTATCTTTGTTTGTGACAGTGCATGTGTGCATGTGTGCAGGACTGTGTGTTTGTATGTATGTGTATGTGTGTGTGTATGTGTGTGGCTATCTTTGTGTGTGACAGTGCATGTGTGTATTTGTGCAGGACTCTGTGTTTGTATGTATGTGTATGTGTGTGTGTATGTGTGTGGCTATCTTTGTGTGTGACTGTGCATGTGTGTATGTGTGCAGGACTGTGTGTTTGTATGTATGTGTGTGTGTGTGTGTATGTGTGTGGCTATCTTTGTTTGTGACAGTGCATGTGTGTATGTGTGCAGGACTGTGTGTTTGTATGTATGTGTATGTGTGTGTGTATGTGTGTGGCTATCTTTGTTTGTGACAGTGCATGTGTACAAGACTGTGTTTGTGTGTGTGTGCACATTTGTTTGAGTGTGTGTATATATCAGTGTTTGTGTATGGTTGTCTTTGTGTGTTCTTATGTGCATGTGTGTATGTGTGCAAGACTGTGTGTTTGTATGTATGTGTGTGTGTGTGTGTGTGTGTGTGTGTGTGTTAGGAGTGTGTGGGGACTCATTGAATAGGAAACCATGCTGGTGATAGAAGTTTTCTCACGTCCCTGTAGGGAAGACGTGCACTAGTGCAGTTTTATCTGTAGTCAGTGTGATTATAGAGATGCTCTGTTTAGCCATGCAGTCCAGTTCTCATAATGAAACACACACACACACACACACCGGCCGAGATAAAGAGAGAGAGAGAGAGAGTCAGTGGTGGCATCTTTAGCCCAGCACGGCGTTGTCTTAATCACATACTGGCCTTACAATTCCCACATTGCACACTAACTAGTCCCATCTCTCTCTGTCTGTGTTTCTTTCACTTTCACATGCGGCCTCATTATCATAGCTTGTTAGCGAGTAATGACAAATTTCACACACAGAGAAAGTACTTAAAGTGTTTTATTACTCATTCTTGCAAATTAATTCCTGAAGAAGACAGAATATGCATTCATCATATTTTATCTTTGTTATTGAACAAATCTGTGTTTAGAACAGATTCTGAGTCAGTGTGTGTTTTTTAAATGTGCTGCTGGAGTCTATGTGGGTGGTTTTGTACAAATATGGTTAAATAGAATTGGGAAAGTGAGAAATAAAATGAAATACATTCATAAATTAAATTAAAAGTAAGTAAAGAAACAAAGTTCATCTGCTTTGTTAATTCCTACCTGTATGTGTGTTTGTCCTTGTTTGTGTGTGTGTGTACATGTATGTACACTGATCAGCCATAACATTAAAAGCCTCCTTGTTTCTACACTCACTGTCCATTTCATCAGCTCCACTTACGTCATAGAAGCACCTTGTAGTTCTACAATTACTGACTGTAGTCTATCTGTTTCTCTGCATGCTTTGTTATCCCCCTTTCACCCTGATCTTCAATGGTCAGGACCCTTACATGACCACTGCATAGTAGTACTACATAATAGTCATCATTCTCAGCACTGCAGTGACAATGACATGGTGGTGGTGTGTTAGTGTGTGTTGTGCTGGTATGAGTGGATCAGACACAGCAGCACTGATGGAGTTTTTAAATACCGTGTCCACTCTATTAGACACTCCTACCTAGTTGGTCCACCTTGTGGATGTAAAGTCAGAGACGATCGCTCATCTATTGCTGCTGTTTGAGTTGGTCATCTTCTAGACCTTTATCAGTGGTCACAGGACCCTGCCCACGGGGCGCTGTTGGCTGGATATTTTTGGTTGGTGGACTATTCTCAGTCCAGCAGTGACAGTGAGGTGTTTAAAAACTCTATCAGTGCTGCTGTGTCTGATCCACTCATACCAGCACAACACACACTAACACACCACCACCATGTCAGTGTCACTGCAGTGCTGAGAATGATCCACCACCCAAATAATACCTGCTCTGTGGGGGTCCTGGGAGAGTCCTGACCATTGATGAACAGCATGAAAGGGGGCTAACAAAGCATGTGGAGAAATAGATGGACTACAGTCAGTAATTGTAGAACTACAAAGTGCTTCTAATGGTAAATGGAGCTGATTAAATGGACAGTGAGTGTAGAAACAAGTGATTATGTATATGAGTGTGTGTGTATGGCTGTCTTTGTGTGTGACTATGTGCATCTGTATATGTGCACGAATGTGTGTGTGTTTGTGTGTGTGACACTTTCTTCTTAAATTTCTTTTAGGGTGGCATAGTGTGTGGCGTATGAAGACATTTGAGCTACATCACGTTGCTTAAAATTTTCTATTTTAAAAAGTTTGGCTTTAACAGGTACATTTGGATTAGCTAAGGGGACAATTACTTTTTTACACAATGCTAATGTGTATCATTTACCTGATCACAAACTGTATTATGTGATTACGTCATTTATCCTAAATTTTATTTCAGCTGCTCCCATATTTAAGGGTCGGCACAGCAGATCTGATCTGTGTAGCACTTGGCACAGTTTTAATACTAGATGCCCTTCCTTGCACAACTCTCCTTGGAACTGGCCCTTACCCAGACATCAGCCAATCAAGTTCATGCAGACGTCTGACTGGCCGACGGCACCGCTGAGAATCAAACTGAGAAACTTTGGCTAGTTTAAAGAACTAAAATAATTGTGACAAATACGCAAAAAACCCAAAGAACAGAAAACAAAAAGTGAATGACTACATTGTCAAGCCACTGGAAGTAAAAACTGCGACCGTATTTGATGTTTTACCTCAGTTGCACTCTTTTCGCTATTTCCCGTCTCCCTTTTGACACCTACGCTCTCCCGTGAGTGTGTGTGTCCCGGGCCTCATTAGTCCAGCTGACTAGGTTTAACAGCAGCACTGATATTTGGTGGCTTGTAAGGAACGAGTCTATAAAAAACAAGCAAAGCGAAGGATGTGCGTGTGCGTATGTGTGCGTGTCTGCAGGAGGGGGGGGGGGGGGGGGGGGAAGGGGGTTGTTTCTAATGTCCCACCAGCCTACGGCATCTCCCACCTTTCATTCTGTCTCATTAAATATGTATATCTCATCTTCTCGTGCATCTTGGCTTGATTTGCATGCAGTAAATTCTTGCTGTGCAGCGACAGGCCTGAGAAATGTGCACGCCATCGGTTGTGCTGTAAACAAAACAGCAAGAGAAACAGGACAACACGGAGAGGTGAGAACGAACAGGACGCTGGTCAAAACAGAGGGTAAAATATTCTGACCAGTGGGGGAAACAGATGATTATATGAATATATAAAAAAATCCCTTTTTATAAATTAACAATTTCAATTAGAATTGTTCATTTTATGTTTACTATGATCTTCTGGGCAGCATGGTGGCTCAGTGGGTAGCACTGTCACCTCACAGTAAGAAGGTCCTGGGTTCGATTACCAGGTGCAGTCCAGGTTGTTTCTGTGGAGTTTGCATGTTCTACCTGTGTCTGTGTGGGTTTCCTCCATGGGCTCTGGTTTCCTCTCACAGTTCAAAGACATGCAGACTTTGTGGTATACAATTACTGACTGTATCCCATCCCATGTTGCTCTGTTTTCTTTGTCGCCCCTGTGTGCACCATTGTTTAAACCGAAAGGTATTCCATAAAACTCCTACTGACCGGATGATGTTCATGTGTTGAACCATCTTGAGCACTCCGATGAAACTAACACAGTAACAAGAGTGTATCAGGTGCAGCAGTGTTGTTGGGATTTTAAAACACCTTCATGTCAATGCTGGGAGTAGAACAAACCAAAAATACAAGGACAATAGCATCTTGTTAGAAAGTGTTCATTGATAAATAACTATAGGACGATTAACACACATTATGCATGAAATAAAGTTGAATCTCAGCTCTGATACCGGATGGCTGGGCACCCACTAGCGGACACAATTGGCAGTACCTGCAGCAGACAGAATTGGCCATCAGTCTGTTGGCTGGGAAAGACTGGACTAATGAAGTGGGCAAGGTCTTGAAACGTTGTGTAAGGACCCTGATTAGCAGCCCGAGACACCTGTACAAAAGTGAAGGAGCATGAAGATCGGTAGGTGTCTCTCCTTAAGCAAGGTCCTTAACCCCCAAGGTCTGCTCCAAGGGTGCCGTAAAACGGTTGACCCTGCATTCTGACCCCAACTTCCAAACAAGCTGGGATATGTATGTATTTGTATATGTATTTATGTCAAATAAAGCCAGACTTTCACTCAAGCAAACACACCAACTTCCAGAGGCGTGTAAAAACGATGTCTCTGCAGTCCAAAGTCAATTATAGTACATTAGGAAAAGTGTAGTGTGGAGAACTGGAGTGCACGACTGCAGTGCATGAGTTAAATTGCTGGTTGGGATACACAGGACGAGTGTGATCCAATAAGGGGCGCTGGTAACCCCTGTAATTGAGAGTCCGCAGCCTGTGTTGGTGCTAGCAAAGCAACACAAAGTGCCTGTCTGCTAGCTTCACTTGTCTGCCTTTGTTCACCAGACCCAAAGATCAATCACTTTGTATCAAGTTTAAAGGAAGTGTGGGGAGGTAAGTGCTAAGATGTGCTTGTACACACACACACACACATGCAGACACACACAGTGACCCAGTCACACATACACACACCAAGGTGACAAGCAGCAGGGACGAAGCCCCGATCGATGGCAGACGAGGGAATCAGCAACAAGGAGAGGTAAAAAAAAAACAATCACATATCAGATTGAAACTGACTTCTCCTTGTATCTTTAGGGCCCGGGTACAATAGATTGGACAGGAAATCCAATGGCAAGCAGAGGATGAAAAAGGAAAAAAAATGGAAAGAGAGAGAGAAAAAACCTCGATTGCTAATACGCTTCAGCCACAGCCATTTTAATCTGTGACAGTGCAGGGATCTGGTGAAAACCATTATCACGTACTCGCTGTCTACGATAAGAGGCCTCTAATCTGTTTGCTGGAGGTATTGAACAAATGCATTTGAGGAGCCAAGAGGCCTTGAGGTGACGGTGGGAGAGGTGTGTGTTTGTGTGTGTGTGTGTGTGTGTGTGTGTTGGTCTGATTAGAAAAGGAAAAAATAAGTGCTTGAGAAAAGAGGTCGCACTATTTTAATACCATTTGCTTTTGAAAGCTCACGGTCAGGTGTCCAAATACTTTTTGGTATACATTCTGATTATTTATTGATTACTTAATAAGCCACATCTACCATAAATATGATCTTTGTGGGTAGAAAATTACAGACTGTAGCGCATCACTTGTTCTGCACATGTAGTCACCCCCCTGTACCCAATTCATCAATGGAAAGAGACCCTCATATGACCCCTACTGATCAGATTGGGTAGATTTTTTGGGTGGCGGACCATTCAGAGCACTGCATTGACACATTCACATTTATATTTTTGGCATTTAACAGACGCTTTTATCCAAAGTGACTTACAGTACTGTGACAGTATACTGTCTAAGCAATTGAGGGTTAGGGCCTTGCTCAAGGGCCCAACAGTGGCAACCTGGCAGGTGGGGCTTAAACCTGCAACCTTCTGCTTACTAGTCCAGCACCTTAACCACTAGGCTACAACTGGCCATAAAATACATTATTTAGTAGACACTTTTATCTAAAGCAACTTACAGTATACAGTCCAAGCAATTGAGGGTTAAGGGCCTTGCTCAAGGGCCCAACAGTGGCAACCTGGCAGTGGTGGGGCTTGAACCAGTAACTTTTCGAATACTAGTCCGGTACCTTAACCGCTAGGCTATAACTGCCCATAAAATACACCATTCTTTGTTATTTACAGCATTCAGCTGATACTTTTATCCAAAGCGACTTACAGTATACAGTCCAAGCAATTGAAGGTTAAGGGCCTTGCTCAAGGGCCCAACAGTTGCAACCTGGCAGTGGTGGGGTTTGAACCAGCAATCTTCTTCTTACTAGTCCAGTACCTTAACCACTTGGCTACAATCTGTCTAGCGGTTAAGGTAAGGACTAAGGTAAGGACTTTGTCTGGTATGGGCATATCAGGTACAGCAGTGTTGTTAGGATTTTTAACTACTGTTTAAACATGTATTGTTACATGAGGGAAGTTGTAGTCTAGTGGTTAAAGTACTGGCCTAGTAATCAAAAGGTCGCTGGTTTAAGCCCCATCACTGCCAGGTAGCCAATGTTGGGTCCTTGATCAAGGCCCTTAGTAAGTCACTTTGGATAACAACACTGTTGCACCTGCTAAACTTTTGCAAGTACATTTACATTTTCGGCATTTAGCAGACACTTTTATCCAAAGCAACTTACAGTACTGTGACAGTACAGTGTATCACAAAAGTGAGTACACCCCTCACATTTCTGCAGATATTTAAGTATATCTTTTCATGGGACAACACTGACAAAATGACACTTTGACACAATGAAAAGTAGTCTGTGTGCAGCTTATATAACAGTGTAAATTTATTCTTCCCTCAAAATAACTCAATATACAGCCATTAATGTCTAAACCACCGGCAACAAAAGTGAGTACACCTCTTAGTGAAAGTTCCTGAAGTGTCAATATTTTGTGTGGCCACCATTATTTCCCAGAACTGCCTTAACTCTCCTGGGCATGGAGTTTACCAGAGCTTCACAGGTTGCCACTGGAATGCTTTTCCACTCCTCCATGATGACATCACGGAGCTGGCGGATATTCGAGACTTTGCGCTCCTCCACCTTCCGCTTGAGGATGCCCCAAAGATGTTCTATTGGGTTTAGGTCTGGAGACATGCTTGGCCAGTCCATCACTTTTACCCTCAGCCTCTTCAATAAAGCAGTGGTCATCTTAGAGGTGTGTTTGGGGTCATTATCATGCTGGAACACTGCCCTGCGACCCAGTTTCCGGAGGGAGGAGATCATGCTCTGCTTCAGTATTTCACAGTACATATTGGAGTTCATGTGTCCCTCAATGAAATGTAACTCCCCAACACCTGCTGCACCCATGCAGCCCCAGACCATGGCATTCCCACCACCATGCTTGACTGTAGGCATGACACACTTATCTTTGTACTCCTCACCTGATTGCCGCCACACATGCTTGAGACCATCTGAACCAAACAAATTAATCTTGGTCTCATCAGACCATAGGACATGATTCCAGTAATCCATGTCCTTTGTTGACATGTCTTCAGCAAACTGTTTGCGGGCTTTCTTGTGTAGAGACTTCAGAAGAGGCTTCCTTCTGGGGTGACAGCCATGCAGACCAATTTGATGTAGTGTGCGGCGTATGGTCTGAGCACTGACAGGCTGACCCCCCACCTTTTCAATCTCTGCAGCAATGCTGACAGCACTCCTGTGCCTATCTTTCAAAGACAGCAGTTGGATGTGACGCTGAGCACGTGCACTCAGCTTCTTTGGACGACCAACGCGAGGTCTGTTCTGAGTGGACCCTGCTCTTTTAAAACGCTGGATGATCTTGGCCACTGTGCTGCAGCTCAGTTTCAGGGTGTTGGCAATCTTCTTGTAGCCTTGGCCATCTTCATGTAGCGCAACAATTCGTCTTTTAAGATCTTCAGAGAGTTCTTTGCCATGAGGTGCCATGTTGGAACTTTCAGTGACCAGTATGAGAGAGTGTGAGAGCTGTACTACTAAATTAAACACACCTGCTCCCTATGCACACCTGAGACCTGGTAACACTAACAAATCACATGACATTTTGGAGGGAAAATGACAAGCAGTGCTCAATTTGGACATTTAGGGGTGTAGTCTCTTAGGGGTGTACTCACTTTTGTTGCCGGTGGTTTAGACATTAATGGCTGTATATTGAGTTATTTTGAGGGAAGAATAAATTTACACTGTTATATAAGCTGCACACAGACTACTTTTCATTGTGTCAAAGTGTCATTTTGTCAGTGTTGTCCCATGAAAAGATATACTTAAATATCTGCAGAAATGTGAGGGGTGTACTCACTTTTGTGATACACTGTATATGGTCTAAGCAATTCAGGGTTAAGGGCCTTGCTTAAGGGCCCAACAGTGACAATCTGGCAGTGGTGGGGCTTGAACCAGCACCCTTTTGATTACTAGTCCATTACCTAACCCACTAGACTACAACAGACATCACCACGTTATTACCATATTAGTCTTACTGCAGGGCAGAAAATGCTCCACGCTAATAACAATAATATTAATATTAACAATATAATAAAAAATTAAAAAAATTATTAAAAAATAATAATATAACAACAACAACAATATAAAAATAATAAATAATAGGAGTAACAATATTATAATAATAGTAATAATAATAATTATTATTTAAAATAATAATTGAAATAATAATAATTTATGTATATAATAATGATAATTAATAATAATTATAATAATTATAATTATTATATCTGGTCAGTGGGGGTCCAATCTGGTCCAACTGGTCAAACAACCTTATACCAGCCCAGCCTTACCTGCTCCACCCCTCCCCTCGTTCTAATCGACTGTTCCGTTTTCCACGGGTGGAATACGAGTGGAACTCTCGTAGCCCCCGGCTACTATTTAACCCGCACTCAGAGACCCTTCTGTAAAAGCTAAAGATCGCGGCGCCGTAAAGGGGGGCAACGTGATGTGCAATATGTCAAACAGAAGGACGTTTTCACTCTTTCTCTCACGGCACTGCCCGTGCACAGCCCAGGCCCGAGGGCATCGTCCACCTCCGCTGGCTAACCCTTGTATAAGTTTCCAATTCCAGCAAGCCCCCGGATTATCAAGCTGTTTCATTATTTATTTTTATTTTATCGCCGAGCTATCGCGACGCTGATAAGGTGGAGATGATGGGCTGCCAGTAGGTTGGACCCTGACCTCTCTGTAATGAGAGAGCTGTATCTCGTGCTATGTGGACGAAAGTATCGGGACACCTCTTTTTATTGCTGGATTCGTGTGTTTCAGCCACAACAACTGCTAATCGGTGTAATAAATTCATTATATAATTATATAATTTTAATTATATGCTTCCGACTTTACAGCAACAGTTTAGGGAAGGCCATTTCCTTTCCAAAATGGCCCCTGTGCACAAAGCAAGCTCCATAATAACATGAAGAAAAGCTCGGCACAGGAACCCTGACCTCAGCCCAACTGAACAGCTTTTGTCAGTTGAGGCTTTCATGGCCGACATAACGAGACGTTGTAGCCTAGCGATTTAGGTACTGGACTAGTAATCAGAAGGTCGCTGGTTCAAGCCCCACCACTGCCAGGTTGCTGCTGTTGGGCCCCTGAGCAAGGCCCTTAACCCTCAATTACTTAGACTGTATGCTGTCACAGTAATGTAAGTCGCTTTGGATAAAGGCGTCTGCTAAATGCTGAAAATGTAAATGTGAAAAACTGCCCAGCCATATAAATGCTGCCATATTTTGACTGAACGGGCACAAATTCCCACAGACATACTTCAAAGAGATGAATTCTTATAACTTCTGGCATTATGTAGTATTAGTATTGGGACACTCCTCATAATTATTGAGTTCAGCTATCAGACAAACCAATTTCTATCAGATGTGTAATCGTGTACAATGATGTGAAATAAATTATATGCCTTCAAATATGTGAAAACAGTTTGGGGAAGGACATTTCCTTTTCCTCCATGACCGTTCACCTGTTCACGAATTAACAAGGTAAACAAAGATGTAGTTAAAATGGACATCTTTTGACTGACCGGGCACAAATTCCCACAGACATCTTTCAAAGTCTTGTGAGAAGCCTTATCAGACAAGTATCTGTTGTTATAGCTGAAATATCACATACAGGTGGCTTTTAAATACTATTTTTTAAATAGGATGTCCAACAAGCTTATAGTCAGGTGTCCAAATACTTTCGGCCATACAGTGTACATCTGCCCATGGGTAGAACACGACTGGCATGCTAAAACCTACTCCGGCGCCTTGACAAATGTGTTAGTTTGAACGTCTTTATGATTTATTGCGCGTGAGTGATGCCCGTCCCTGGCTTCACAGCTGTCAGTCAGCCTGGGGTGAGCGCTTCTCTGACTGGTGTGGCACGACTGACTAATTCAGCTCCACTGACAGACCTGCCCTGCTGCTCAAACGGTGAGTGGCACGTGCCATTAGATAGGGTCAGGCTCAAGGCTAAGCCACTGGACGGTGGAAAGGTCAACGCTTTTGTCAGCCAAAACAATCAGCTGATTCATATAGGGGAGGCTAATAGGGGGCCAAATTGGCAGAGGGTTGGACCGTATAACTATGTAAAATAATACATGTCCAACAGTAAACCCAGTTTCCAGAAAAGTTGGGACGTCTTGTAAATTGTATATGATTTTAACTTGCAACACACTCAAAAAAGTGGGGACAGAGGCATGTTGACCACAGTGTTACATAACCTTTCCCATTAATGACACGTTTGAATCGTTTGGACACTAATTGTTGCACTTTTGCCAGTGTACATTTTGTCCATTCTTGCTTGATACGAGACTTCAGCTGCTCAACAGTCATTGGTCGGCTTTGACTTGATTTCCTCTTCATGATGCACCATACATTTTCAATAGGAGACAGATCTGGACTGCAGGCAGGCCAATCAAGCACCCACACTATGTATCTGTAAAGCTACACTGTTGTAGTTACATTACTGTTGGTCTTATATTGTCTTGTAGTAGTATATAACAATTCTACTACTACTACTACTACTAATAATAATAACAATAATAATAACAACAACAACAATACTAATAATAATACCAATAATAATAGTAATAAAAATAACAATAATAATAATGATAATAATAATAATAATATGCTAAGAATAATTTTAACAATAACAATATTAATATTAACAATATAATAGAAATAATGAAATATAATAATATTAACAACAACAATAATAATAATTTAGAAATAATAATTTTAACAATAACAATAATAATATTAATATTAACAATATAATAAAAATAATAAAAAATAATATTAACAACTACAATAATAATAATAATACTAATGTAGGAATAATATTAATATTAACAATATAATAGACATAATAAAACATAATAATATTAACAACAATAATAATAATAATAATAATAATAACAATAATTTAGAAATAATAATTTTAACAATAATAATAATATTAGGGTGACACAGTGGCTTGGTGGGTAGGACTGTCACCTCACAGAAAAGGGTCCTGGGTTCGATCCCCAGGTGGGGTGGTCCAGGTCCTTTCTGTGTGGAGTTTGCATGTTCTCCCTGTGTCTGCGTGGGTTTCCTCCGGGAGCTCCTGTTTCCTCCCACAGTCCAAAAACATGCAGTCAGGTTAATTGGAGACACTGAATTGCCCTATAGGTGAATGTGTGTATGTATGTGTGTCTGCCCTTTGAAAGGCTGGGATAGGTTCCCCTCCGCGACCCTAATTGGATAAGCGGTTAAGAAAGTGAGTGAGTGAATAACAATGTTAATATTAACAATATAATAAAAATAATAAATAATAATAGTAACAAAACAATAGGAGCAAACATTTTATAAAATAATATTATTAGTAACAAAAACAACAACAAGATAATAATAATAATAATAATAATAATAATAACAACAAAAATAATAATAATACTACGAGTAACACTATAATAATAATAGTTGTAGTAAAAATAGTAACAAATATGAATTGTAATTATGTTATAAAGATGATAATAACTACTACATTAACAACATAATAATAATTTTAAAATAATAATGTTAATATAAAATAATAATATTAATAATATAAAAAATAATAACAGTAACATCAACAATAATAAATAATAATAGTAACAATATAATAATAATTAGGGATGCATCAATACCATTTTTTCCCAACCGAGTACAAGTACAAGTACATGTATTTTTGTACTTGCCGATACAGATACCGATACCAATACCAATACCTATTTAGAATACCTTTATTTCTTTTAAACAAAAACACACGTGAGAAGTGATGAGGGGTTTAATGATACCACGTCCAAAAAGGCACGTCAACAAGTAGCGAGTGATCAAAGTGTTTGTGCGCTGATGTGATGAAATCAAGGAGGAAAATAAATGAATCTGAGTGGATTTGGCAACACGAATAGCATGGATTGTTCTTTAGAGAATGATCAGGTCAGAAATACTGTAAAACGTGTGTGTGTGCTGGTGTATTCTGATATAAACTATATTATCCCCCTGTCCCACCTGTTTACACTCCTCTCCTGCGTTTCCCCTCACACCGTATCCTGCGTTCTCATTGGCTGTTCGACATGTCACTCATTCCCAGTCGCACATCTCAGATCAGATATCTGACGTGCTAGAAAACTCGATTCGGTCGCCGAGTGTCGAGCGAAAATCAGGGCAAAAATCGTGTAGTGTGAACCAGGCATAACACAGCAACGTGCACTAGGCACACGGTATCGGATGTTTAGTATCGGAGCCTCGTTTGCAAGTACGAGTACAAGTTAATGAGCGCGGTATCGGGCAAATACCCGATACCAGTATCGGTACTCATGCATCTCTAATAATAATAATAATACTAATAATAATAATAATAACAATAATAATAATGATAATAATAACAATAATAATAATAATAATAATAATAATAATAATCATATCAACAACAACCCTAAACATGGATTATGCAGGGTGAAAATGACCATGACACATGAGAGCTGAGGGTTAATATTCTGAACTGGACTCCAGGATCATGTGTCATGTTCAGAGATGATTCACCACACAGTCACTGTCCATAATCTGTCACTGCCTGGGTTAAGAGCACAGAGTGACTCGGGTGTCTATGAATCACCGGCTGTCGTGTCCTTCCTTCACTTAATGCATACCAACATCCACAAATGGTGAGAACAGCGGGATTACGGACCCTGTCTGACACCCACACAAATTCTACAAATTCATGCAAACACGTGGAGACCCAGACTCACGGTTTACAGGCTCAGAGCTCCGACTCTCACCACATGGCAGTGAACTTTGTGAGAGATAAATGAATATCCATGTACACATAAACAACATCACACAGGGCCCAGCTCGACTCTTCCCCACTAATTCCTATTCATTTAAACGCCACATGGGCAGGCCGCGCAGCCAGAGACACATTCATTATTTAGCTGCTTTTGTTTATGAATAGCTTACCGATGCAGGCCTGAGCCTGTGTTGCTACGGGCCTCGTAAATCACGGCCGCCGGGTCGTTTTTCTAGCGCCCCGTTCCGTCCACGTGCATACGTATGTGTGCATGTTCGGCTCGAGGACGGCTCATCGTTAATTCACCCAGGCGCTCCTCTTTCCTCTGTTTAATTAGTAATGAGGACAAATATTTGTTTGTTCCAGGGGCGAGAGCGAGAACGTAAAAAGAGATCGAGGGAAGAGAAAGAGGTTTGATCCCCCTCTGGACAAAATTAAAGTCAGCGCTCTCTGTCAGCCTGGGCTGTTTCCCAACAAGCCTCCCTGTGCGGATCTAAAGATGAGGAAGAGAGAAGTGAGGGAGGCTCGGCAGTGATGGAACAGCCTGAGGTTGAGGGTAAATACGAACAAGCATTAACAACAGCGCCAGTGCCCGACTGCCAGCACCGCCGGCGACTCCTCCTGGCTTTATTTATCACCGGAACATTTACCCCAGTCCTGGTTTTATTTATTTATTTATTTTTTTAAGCAGACTGAAAGAACACAGAACAAACCCGGCTGTTTAACACAGTCTTGCTTATAAATAATCCCACCCTGCGTCATCCGTCAACGTGACACTCGTGTCCTTATCGAGTTCCACTCGGGGGAATTTAGCTCGCTTCTTTCCCTCCACTCACTCAAGTGCCACAGACCCGAAAAGCAAAGTAAAGGAACTACACTTGCACTTTCCCTACAAGTCCGCCGTTCATACATAGAGATTTTAGAACCAGACTGCAGGCGTCGACTCTCTCGCATGAGTTCCGCCAAATTTAATGATACCTTCTCCTTCTCCTTCTTTCATGTCCGAGCCCTGTCTTCAAAAAGGAATCGCTTCTAGGTGGCCCGATGTTTGCCATTGATCGTTTCCTGTGAGTGAAGTGGTTAAAGCCCACGCCGGGATTAAAGCGAATGAAAGAGTCGGACGACTCAGTACTACTGAAGTTCAGGTTAGACCTCGGGACTGGTCTGTGGAACCGAGTTTCGAAGCGAGTTTCGAACCGAAGCGATACCGAACTTCTAATGCTGCCAATTATGAGAGCAGATGATTTTGAAAGTGTAACGTCCACCCACAGGAGACACGGGAGAGGGACGGCAGATGGAACCGCTGTCCGTGGTCCTGACATGAGCAACCTTATTATTCATGCATTAACAAGTTAACTTTATGACATCATAAGATAAAATTAGAACAATATACAAAATTTGTAACAGAAAGTGTTGGATGTTTACTAATATGTGATCCAACGTAAAAAGAAAAGAACTTGAATTCATTAAATACATACATGCCAAGTAAAATACTGTTGTGGCTTTTAGTCTACTTATTTTGGAATGTAAGACAAGAATACACCCTGGACAGAGTGCCAGTAAATATCAAGGCATCACATACGTAAAAGGTCCATTACCTGTAATGAATTAGAATAATAGTGGTAGCTTGAGTACCAGGTAAAAACTTTACACAGACACATAAAAAACACTTTAACAATTTCTTCTCTCTCTTAGACATAACCAATCATGTCTGTATATACCAGCTGATAGCACTGATGGGTGTTTGAACCCTAGATTTAAATGAAAGTGGACTATTTATTGCTGTGCCACTCGAGAGCCAAATAAATGAAAAAAAAAAATATATATATATTAATATTAATAATATTAATAATAATAATAATAATAAGAAGAAGAAGAACAATAACAATAATAATATTAATAATGATAATAATAATAATAATAATAATAAGAAGAAGAAGAACAATAATAATATTAATAATAAAAATAATAATTTAAATTACAACAAAAAACCCCAAAAAACAAAACAACAACAACAATAATAATAACAATAACAACAAAAAAACAACAATAATAACAATTATAAAAATTACAACAAACAACAAAAAAAACAAAAACACAATAATAATAATAACAATAACAACAAACAACAAAAACAACAACAATAATATTATTATTAATAATAATAAGTATAATAACAATAACAACAACAAACAACAACAAAAATACCAATAATAATAATAATAATTATTATAAAAATTACAACATAAAACAACAATAATAAAAATAAAAACTATAATAAGCATAACAACAACAACAAAAAACAACAACAACAATAACAAAAAATAACAACAATAATAATATTAACAATTACAACAAAAAAGAAAAAACAAAAAACAAAACCAACAATAATAATAAAAAAAATCAATAATAAGAATAATAAGAATAACAACAAAAAACAACAAGAATAATAATAACAAAAACAACAACAATAATATTAACGATTTTAAAAATTACAACAAACAACAATAATAATAACAATAGTAATAATAATAATAAGTATAATAATAATAATAATAAAATAACAACAACTATAATAATAACAACAATAGTAATAATAATAATGAAAAAAAAAAAAAAATAATAATAATAAAAATAATAATAATTTTATGCTAGTCAAAATAGATTTTTGCAATTGTTTTTCAATTTAATTAACTGTATAGAATAAAAGTGAATCAATTTTTGTGGAGTTGATTAAATGTTTTAACAGTGAACACAAGCTTCTCATGAGAAATGCTGCCACCACATTTCTACCACCAGAGAATTCACTATTACTGATATAATTATGCAAGTGTTCATTGTTTGGATCAATTTGAATTCAAATTAGCAACCTGAACTGTACTGTCCAGTAGAAAAGTAATATCAGAGCACAGCGAGCACAATGCAAAAACAGAACAGAACCGGTACAGAACAGGTTTGATACATCAACATTCCAACACAATATCAACAGAACTATATTCTCTATACATAGGAAAAACTTCTATGAGCACCGTCGCCTTGCGCCTGCATTTCTCGCCCCTCCTTTAATCATTCCTTGAGGTGCGTGAGATTATGCATAACCCACACGGCATGATGCACAACCCTGCACCTAAGCGCTTGACACGCAGCGGAGTATAAAAACAACAACTTTCTCCTCTTTCTTATTCCCTTCCATTTGTCTTGCTTAAAAAACAAACAGGCCGTGAGCGGATGAATAAATAAAGGCTGCAGAATGGATGATGTGGTACAGGGGTGCCATGGCAGAGGTGTGGCGGGACCTTCGGGATTGCAGGCCTGTGCAGGAGGCCTCTCTGAGGTAGAGCTCGAGCTCCAGGGGTGGTGTTCATCATGGTGTCTATCTCTGGGAGGAGACCATCCATCATGCCGCATGCATCAGGGATCATTGGGGTAGAGAGGACCCTTGACTGTTCTGTAGGATTGGTGGAGAGCTGGTAAATATAGCCACTGATTTATGCTACAGCCCAAAAAAGGGCACAAACCATTTTCTTTCATCTTAATTCTGAAAGTTGATGCCATATACAGTGAAGCCCGAAATTATTCATACCCCTGGCAAATTTTGACTTAAAGTTACTTTTATTCAACCAGCAATTTTTTTTTTGACCAGAAATGACACAGGTGTCTTCCAGAAGATAATAAGACGATGTACAAGAGGCATCATTATGGAAAAAAATATTTCCCAGCTTTTATTTACATTTGAACAAAAAGTGGCATGTCCAAAATTATTCATACCCTTTGCAAACTGTCACAGTCTATGGGAAAATCCAAAGTTCTATACCATTCCAAATAGTCCAAGCTGTTCTAAAGCATCCTAATGACCCTGATTCATTGGGAACAGCTGTTTTAATCAACTCAACAGGTGAAAAACAGCAACTCTCTGCAGTTGGTTTGTGGACAGTCATGGCTAAGACAAAGGAGCTCACTAAGGACCTGCGGCTGTGCATTGTGGCAGCTCACAAGTCAGGAAAGGGCTATAAGGCCATATCTAAATGTTTTCAAGTTCCAGTGGCTACAGTGCAAAGTATTATTAAAAAATACAAGACATTCCTCACTGTGGAAAATCTCAGAGGATGTGGTCGGAAGCCAAAAGTGACACCTGTGCTGGCCAGGAGGATAGTGAGAGAGGTGAAAAAGAATCCAAGGATCACCACCAAGGCCATCCTGGTGAATCTGGGCTCTGCTGGTGGCAACGTCTCAAGGCAGACAGTCCAACGGACACTGCACACTGCTGGGTTCCACGGACGCAGACCAAGGAGGACGCCACTTCTCCAGAAAAGGCACACAAAAGCTCGCTTGGCCTTTGCAAATGCTCATCTGGACAAAGAAGAAGACTTCTGGTCTTCTGTTTTATGGTCAGATGAAACAAAAATTGAATTGTTTGGCCACAATGATGTATCCTTCATTTGGCGTAAAAAAGGAGAAGCCTTCAACCCTAAGAACACCATCCCCACTGTCAAACATGGTGGTGGGAACCTAATGATTTGGGGGTGTTTTTCAGCCAATGGACCAGGGAACCTAATCACAGTAAACGGCATCATGAAAAAAGATCAATACATCAAGATTCTCAACAACAACATCAGGCAGTCTGCAGAGAAACTTGGCCTTGGGCACCAGTGGACATTTCAGCACGACAACGACCCAAAACACACAGCAAAAGTGGTGAAGAAATGGTTAGCGGACAAAAACATTAACATTTTGCAGTGGCCCAGCCAGAGTCCTGACTTGAATCCAATTGAGAATCTGTGGAGGGAGCTAAAGATCAGGGTGATGGCAAGGAGACCCTCCAACCTGAAAGAGTTGGAGCTCATCGCTAAAGATGAATGGGCAAAAATACCAGTGGAGACATGCAAAAAGCTGGTCAGCAATTATAGGAAGCGTTTGATTGCTGTAATAGCCAATAAAGGCTTTTCTATTAATTATTGAGAAGGGTATGAATAATTTTGGACATGCCACTTTTTGTTCAAATGTAAATAAAAGCTGATAAATATTTTTTTCCATAATGATGCCTCTTGTACATCGTCTTATTATCTTCTGGGAGACACCTGTGTCATTTCCGGTCCAAAAAAAAAATTGCTGGTTGAATAAAAGTAACTTTAAGTCAAAATTTGCCAGGGGTATGAATAATTTCGGGCTTCACTGTATATATATTATAATTGTGTACATATTGTTACAGCTACCGTACATTAAGCATTTATACAGTGTGGATTATAGAGGGTCATTTACTATGTGGACAAACGTATTGGGTAAAAACTTTACACAAACACTTTGGCCATTCCTCCTCTCTCAAACATAGCCAGTCATGTCTGATAGCACGGCTGATAGCACTGCTGGGTATTTGAACCCTAGATTTTGGCAGAAGTGGGCTAGAACAATTTATTGCTGTGCCACCTGAGAGCCAAATAAATTAATAACTGAATAAAAACAACTAAACAACAACAACAATAATAATAATAATGATAATAATTAATAATAATAATAATAATAATAATAATAATAATAATAATTAATAATAATGGTAATAATAAAAAGATAATAATAGTAATAATAATAATTATTAATAATAATGATAACAATAAAAAATAATAATAATAATAAAAATAAAAATGATAATAATAATAATAATAAAAAAATAATAATAACAATGATAATAATAATAACAATAACAATGGTAATAATAATAATATAATAAAAAAATTATAATAACAATAATAACAATAACAATAATAACAATGATAATAACAATAACAATGGTGATAATAATAACAATAATAATAATAATAATAATAATAATAATAAAAACAACAACAAACCACAACAAAAAACAACTAAAACTGATATCATTGTGTACAATATTGTTACAGCTTCCATACACTGAGCAGTCATACAGTATGGATTATATAGGATCATGTACACTACAACAGTTTAAGGAAGGCTCGTTCGTGTTCCATCATGACATGAAGAAAAGCTCGGTTTAAAGAAACTCAAGTGGCCTGCACAGAGCCCTGACCTCAACAGCTTTGGAATGAACCGGAACATTAACTGAGGCTTTCATGACCAACCATCCAAATAAAAGGGCACAAATTCCCACAGACATACTTTAAATAGACCTATACTTATAACTTCTATTATCTTAGGGAATCCACATCCAGGCCGTGGTACAATCATATCTGACCCGCCAGTATACTGGACGCACATAGTTGATACTTGCCAAGACCTGCAAGCCCAGCACCTTTACCCCACTCTATTGCACATTCATCCGAGGCAGACTTATAGAAGTAAGACATTTGACGCTAGGTTGATATTTAGGAACGGTCCTTTAAATGCTTGTAGAATGCATAGCCCGGGAATCTAGACGAGTAATTAGCCTATTCATTGTGTACTAAGGCTTAGACGAGCTGTGGGTGCATGTGCCCTTCTCAATTAATGCATGCCTACATGTGTCTAATGTCATGAATCTTCTCGTGCACGATGGTGAATTTGCATCGCAGGAGGGTCGTCTTATTAAGGTATAAATTTTACCCCAGCGCTGAGATACAGATCAGGATACAGGAACCTTATTTGCAGGCGTAAGAGGTGAATCATTTCGACGAATGATAAAACATTTACAAAAGATGCGCCGGATGAAAAGCGGCCAGATTTACAATCGATCGTGCGCACTTACTCTATATAATTCCTCTGTTAGCGAGGGCTCTTATTTATCCGTCCTGCTCCGGGCGGAGCGACACATCACCGTGAAAAAGAGCGCACCCTGCTACGCAATCAGTAGCTCTGAGTGAGAAGACGTACAGCCGAGGTTTATTATGAGCGCTGGTTCATCCCAGCCTCCGTGTACTCCATCTATCTTCCTTCCCTATCGTCCACGGCTACAAACGCGTCCCTAATCCCCTCGCTCGGCTATATCTTTAAGCCCTTCACAGTTAGAGTTCCTCTCATTCCTCGGCTGTCATAACACTTACGCATAAAAATGAGCCACCGACTCAGAACCCGGTGCCGGTCGATCCCTGATCAATAGCCCCTGCGCAAATAAAAGGTGGCGCCGTAAACATGCGGGATATGAATAAGTCCTGACCTGGGAATGCTTAAAGTGTTCAAAGAGCAGCAGAGCAAAGGCCCCGGCATCCCAGCAGCCCCTTCGTACGGCTCGGCCCGGCATCGATCAGCGGCTCTTTGGCGGTACCGGAGTGACGGGACCCAGGAGAGTCTTCTTTGTGCTGGATTAAAGAGTACTGGACAGCGCTTGCTCGCCCCGAGCCGGACTAATAAAGAGCACATGCTTTATGACAGGCTGAGCGCGCTGGCTCAATTTAACCGCTCGATAGCTCATCTCAGGTAAATTACGCCGTGTTGACGAGCCGAAAGATCCTGACACAAATATTACAATTACAGGAGATGCAAGAGGAGAGGATCTTCTGATGGATCTTCTTCTTCTTTTTTGCTTTAAGGAAGCATTGAATTGGTTATTTTATGCTTCTATACAAAATTACCTACTTGGTATAATATACAACCTTTTATTGTGTCTAATATGTTTATGTGTTATGTCATTATATATACAGTATATATTTCTGTCCAGAGTCGCATTAATTTTTCCCCAATATCTTGTATTGATGATGGGAGATTTGGACCACTGTGCAAAGTCTTTTCCAGCACATCCCAAAGATTCTCAATGGGGTTCACGTCTGGACTCTGTGGTGGCCAATCCATGTGTGAAAATGATGTCTCATGCTCCCTGAACCACTCTTTCACAATTTGAGCCCGATGAATCCTGGCATTGTCATCTTGGAATATGCCCGTGCCATCAGGGAAGAAAAAATCCGTTGATGGAATAACCTGGTCGTTCAGTATATTCAGGTAGTCAGCTGACCTCATTCTTTGGGCACATAACGTTGCTGAACCTAGACCTGACCAACTGCAGCAACCCCAGATCATAGCACTACCCCCACAGGCTTGTACGGTAGGCACTAGGCATGATGGGTGCATCACTTCAGCCGCCTCTCTTCTTACCCTGATGTAAATCTGGACTCATCAGACCACATGACCTTCTTCCATTGCTCCAGAGTCCAATCTTTATGCTCCCTAGCAAATTGAAGCTGTTTTTGCCGGTTAGCCTCACTGACAAGGGGTTTTCTTAAGGCTACACAGCTGTTTGGTCCCAATCCCTTGAGTTCCCTTCACATTGTGCGTGTGGAAATGCTCTTACTTTCACTATTAAACATCTCCCTGAGTTCTACTATAGTTTTTCTACCATTTGATTTCACCAAACGTTTAAGTGATCGCCGATCACGATCAATCAAGATTTTTTTCTGACCACATTCCTTCCTCGAAAATGATGTTTCCCCCCCACTATCCTTCCACTTTTTAATAATGCGTTGGACAGTTCTTAACCCAATTTTAGTAGTTTCAGCTTCTCCTTAGATGTTTTCTCTG
Organism: Trichomycterus rosablanca; assembly: GCF_030014385.1. Classification (NCBI taxonomy): domain Eukaryota; kingdom Metazoa; phylum Chordata; class Actinopteri; order Siluriformes; family Trichomycteridae; genus Trichomycterus; species Trichomycterus rosablanca. The sequence goes on from NC_085991.1 coordinate 6,105,427, forward strand.
CTTGATGCATAACAATAATTTGACCCTTCTGAAACAGATTAACATGTTTTCCACGACCACAGGATGTGTCTTTCCACATGGTTGTTTAACAAATGAGAAGCTTCTCACTGCATCAGTTAGGGTTAAATAACTTGTTGCTAGCTGAAACATAATCACCCATGCAGTAATTATCCAATGGGAGGCTCTTACATATTTGCTTTGTTAAATCCAGGCGGTGACCTTTTTTGTGGCCAGGCAATATATACATATATATATATGTATATATATATATATATATATATATATATATATATATATATATATATACAGTATATATATACAGTGTATCACAAAAGTGAGTACACCCCTCACATTTCTGCAGATATTTAAGTATATCTTTTCATGGGACAACACTGACAAAATGACACTTTGACACAATGAAAAGTAGTCTGTGTGCAGCTTATATAACAGTGTAAATTTATTCTTCCCTCAAAATAACTCAATATACAGCCTCTAATGTCTAAACCACCGGCAACAAAAGTGAGTACACCCCTAAGAGACTACACCCCTAAATGTCCAAATTGAGCACTGCTTGTCATTTTCCCTCCAAAATGTCATGTGATTTGTTAGTGTTACTAGGTCTCAGGTGTGCATAGGGAGCAGGTGTGTTCAATTTAGTAGTACAGCTCTCACACTCTCTCATACTGGTCACTGAAAGTCCCAACATGGCACCTCATGGCAAAGAACTCTCTGAGGATCTTAAAAGACGAATTGTTGCGCTACATGAAGATGGCCAAGGCTACAAGAAGATTGCCAACAGCCTGAAACTGAGCTGCAGCACAGTGGCCAAGATCATCCAGCGTTTTAAAAGAGCAGGGTCCACTCAGAACAGACCTCGCGTTGGTCGTCCAAAGAAGCTGAGTGCACGTGCTCAGCGTCACATCCAACTGCTGTCTTTGAAAGATAGGCGCAGGAGTGCTGTCAGCATTGCTGCAGAGATTAAAAAGGTCGGGGGTCAGCCTGTCAGTGCTCGGACCATACGCCGCACACTACATCAAATTGGTCTGCATGGCCGTCACCCCAGAAGGAAGCCTCTTCTGAAGTCTCTACACAAGAAAGCCCGCAAACAGTTTCCTGAAGACATGTCAACAAAGGACATGGATTACTGGAACCATGTCCTATGGTCTGATGAGACCAAGATTAATTTGTTTGGTTCAGATGGTCTCAAGCATGTGTGGCGGCAATCAGGTGAGGAGTACAAAGATAAGTGTGTCATGCCTACAGTCAAGCATGGTGGTGGGAATGCCATGGTCTGGGGCTGCATGAGTGCAGCAGGTGTTGGGGAGTTACAATTCATTGAGGGACACATGAACTCCAATATGTACTGTGAAATACTGAAGCAGAGCATGATCCCCTCCCTCCGGAAACTGGGTCGCAGGGCAGTGTTCCAGCATGATAATGACCCCAAACACACCTCTAAGACGACCACTGCTTTATTGAAGAGGCTGAGGGTAAAGGTGATGGACTGGCCAAGCATGTCTCCAGACCTAAACCCAATAGAACATCTTTGGGGCATCCTCAAGCGGAAGGTGGAGGAGCGCAAAGTCTCGAATATCCGCCAGCTCCGTGATGTCGTCATGGAGGAGTGGAAAAGCATTCCAGTGGCAACCTGTGAAGCTCTGGTAAACTCCATGCCCAGGAGAGTTAAGGCAGTTTTGGGAAATAATGGTGGCCACACAAAATATTGACACTTCAGGAACTTTCACTAAGGGGTGTACTCACTTTTGTTGCCGGTGGTTTAGACATTAATGGCTGTATATTGAGTTATTTTGAGGGAAGAATAAATTTACACTGTTATATAAGCTGCACACAGACTACTTTTCATTGTGTCAAAGTGTCATTTTGTCAGTGTTGTCCCATGAAAAGATATACTTAAATATCTGCAGAAATGTGAGGGGTGTACTCACTTTTGTGATACACTGTATATATATATAGAGAGAGAGAGAGAGAGCGCTTATAGTCAAATAGCGCCGTCTGATTTGCACCTTTTTGGACGCCCAACGAAGCTTTAAGGGGAAGAAGATGTTCATGTGATGATTATGTGAAAGCATTAAAATGACATTAAAAAGTTGGTACGATGCTGGGAAAAATGCAACAGAAGGTAACTATGTAGAAAAGTGATGTAATAAATACACTAACCAGGCATAACATTATGAGCACTGACAGGTGAAGTGAATAACACTGATTATCTCTTCATCACGGCACCTGTTACTGTTAGCAAGTGAACATTTTATCCTCAAAGTTGATGTTAGAAGCAGGAAAAATGGGCGAGCGTGAGGATTTGAGTGAGTTTGACAGGGGCCAAACTGTGATGGCTAGACGACTGGGTCAAAGCATCTCCAAAACTGCAGCTCTTGTGGGGTGTTCCAGGTCTCCAGTGGTCAGTACCTATCAAAAATGGTCCAAGGAAGGAACAGTGGTAAACAGGCGACAGGGTCATGGGCGGCCAAGGCTCAATGATGCACGTGGGGAGCGAAGGCTGGCCACACAGATGAGCTACTGTAGCTCAAATTGCTGAAAAAGTTAATGCTGGTTCTGACAGAAAGGTGTCAGAATACACAGTGCATCACAGTTTGTTGCGTATTGAGCTGCATAGCCGCAGACCAGTCAGGGTGCCCATGCTGACCCCTGTCCACTGCCGAAAGCTCCAACAATGGGCACGTGAGCATCGGAACTGGACCACGGAGCAGTGGAAGAAGGTGGCCTGGTCTGATGAATCACGTATTCTTTTACATCACGTGGATGGCCGGGTGCGTGTGCATCGCTTACCCGGGGAACACATGGCACCAGGATGCACTATGGGAAATGTAATGCTTTTGGGCAACGTTCTGCTGGGAAACCTTGGGTCCTGCCATCCATGTGGATGTTACTGTGACACGTACCACCTACCTAAGCATTGGTGCAGACCATGTACACCCTTTCATGGAAACGGTATTCCCTGATGGTTGTGGCTGCCACAAAGCAAAAATGGTTCAGGAAGGTTCAGGTTTGAGGAGCACAACACTGAGTTTGAGGTGTTGACTTGGCCTCCAAATTCCCCAGATCTCAATCCAGTCGAGCATCTGTGGGACATGCTGGACAAACAAGTCCGATCCATGGAGGCCCCACCTCACAACTTAGAGGAGTTAAAGGATCTGCTTCTGACATCCAGATCGTGTGCCAGATACCACAGCACTTCTTCAGGGGTCTAGTGGAGTCCATGCCTTGACTGTTCAGGGCTGTTTTGGCAGCAACACAATATTAGGAAGGTGGTCATAATGTTATACCTGATCGCAGCATTAGTGTCAAGTGTAAACCAAACTAAAACTGCAAGTTATTATAATCAGGAAGCGAACGCTAACACTGTAGCATTTAGCCTGCAGGCTACACCTGAGAGGATGGCTTCATTTGAGCCGTGTTGACAGGCGGCAGAGTGAGCGAGCGACCCTCCTTTCAGCGCTCGCTCTGTAATTAAACATTACAATAAGCGAGGGCCCGTGAGACAGCCTGGCTAATTAGAGCCTGAATGAGATCCTCTCCTCGCTTCCTCTCTCATTACCTCTAGAGGCATCCGCTAAAGAGAACATGACACAGCTTTGTCCGCTAGAGTTTAACTTGTTTGAGTTATCTCAGCTAAGGTGAACGACCCCACGGGGAACACTATAAATAAGTGTACAGTTCAGCATCGCGCTCGCGCCTCACCTCACTGCTGTCGGTTACGTTCTGGCAACTTCTGTAGCACATCAGCCAGAAAGAAAAATACCTTCCGGGTCTCATTACGCCGGCAGTGGTGTTGTTGATGCAGCCACCCGGCCTGATGGCTCGGCCATCAAAAAACAACATGCTCCAATTAACATCCCCTTAACGTGGCTGCATCAGACCCCCCGTACCCTCCTGCCCCTTTAAAAGTGCAGAATCAAAGAGCCAGGTGGCGCTCACTCCAAGGACATAATTGGGCTGCCCTCTGACCCCGTACCTTAAATCAGCCGGCTTGGTTGTTCCCAAACACTCCCCTGTGCTAACTAGCTCTCGCAGACGCTACTCATTAGTCACAAATAGCAAAAAAAAAATAGACATCCAGGCTTCATCATGATCTGTTTTGAAATTAAAAAGCGCCGCACCGCGTCCAGGCTAAATCAGCGTGCCGTGTTTCGTCCCCACCTTTTTCGGGTGCAGGAGTGCTGTGTTGGGGACAACGATGAACCGAACTTGAATGGAGACCGCTCGTTAAATCCATGCGCCCCTGAACAGTCGGGCGTCCTCCGGTGTCTGGTCGGTCGCCGCGTCGACGAACAGAGCCTATAAGGATCGCGCTACACCATCATTAAAACCCGTTCGGTCGCTGGCACCCTTATTAACATGTGCACAAACTCTCTTATTGCCGTGACGATTCATGATATATGCAAGTCAGACGTAACTACAGGAGAACAAGCGTCATTTATTTTTCTGTCTGTGCATAGCAGTGGCTCCTCGTTTTATGGCGACGGCCGTTATAAAAAAGCCGTCGGCGCTCCTGCGGGAGGCTGTTTACTTCCCGTGCAATTGTCGTTATATGTCAGGAGTGAAAAAAAATATATATTTCTGTCATTTCTGTGACGTATAACTACTGAATATGCACCATGTAACGTTACAGGAAAAAAATATAGCGTAATAAAAAACAGTAAATGATTTGTTTCGTACAGCCGGATGCTAATTGCTAATTACTTGCCACTGAGGAGATAACCTTCTGATCTAGATCAAAGGATTGGTGCTGATTTAGGCATAAAGTTTGCACACACTTGTACAGCAAAGCTAGCGTAAGAAAAATTAAGTATGTCAAATTTGTTACAATATTGTGGTTTCATCATAAGAGAGTGCATGTGCTAGACTGGCTTGCCTGCTGTCCAGATCTGCAGACCATTAAAAGCATCAATGGTGGTGAATTATGAAGCACTCGGTGGGACATTTAAATAAGACCCAAAGTCTTACACATTTGTTAAAGTAGTATGGTTTCATTATAAGAGAGTGCATGTGCTAAACTGGCTTGCCTGCAGTTCCTTTCTGCAGACTATTAAAAACATCAACAGAAGTGAATTATGAAGCAGCCAGTGGGACATTTAAATAAGACCCAAAGTCTTACAGCATTTGTTAAAGTAGTTTGGTTTCATCATGTTCATCAGTCCTTACCTGCAGACCATTCAAAACATCAATGGTGGTGAATTATGGAGCACCAGGTAGGACATTTAAATAAGACCCATAGTCTTACGGCATTTGTTACAGTAGGGTGGTTTTATCATAACAGAGTGCATGCGCTAGACTGGCTTGCCTGCAGACCATTAAAAACATCAATAGAAGTGAATTATGTAGATATTTAGGTGAGAGATTTAGGTACCCAAATTTAGGACCCAAAGTCTTACGGCATTTGTTAAAGACAATGCCAAGCTGTGATTTTATCATGAGAGAGCATGTGCTAGACTGGTTTGCCTGCAGTCCCAATCTGCAGACCATTAAAACATCAATGGTGCTGAAATATGAAGAAAAAAGTCACACTGCAGAGAATGCTGGGATTGCCTTCAGTGCTAAGGAAGCTCAGGATGCTCCTTTGTTATTCAGTCGGATTATCGCTCTGAAATAAGGCACCTCATTAGGCAGCATTTTAAGGCATCTAAGAATTCGAACAGCCTTCGTAAAATGCTGTCTATGTAGAGAGCTCAGTAGGTTCTTCTTTAAACATGGACAGCAAGCACAGGGGGCTTGACGCCCAGCATGGCGGGACCAGCAGATGCCAAAATTAGCAGAAATAAATGATCCCAAAGCCAACAAAGTGAAACTTATCTGGAGTGTAATCGGGCCACGGCGGCAGGGTGGAAGCAGAGGAGGCCATGCAAAACTGATCCATCAAACGGCCATGGCAAGTGCTCCAGCACAGCAGGCATGCTAATGATGAGAGAGACCCTGCTTTAGCCATCCACTTCTTCTCCTGTGAAGTACTTCTTCGCGGCTCTAGCGACTCAGCCGGCTGACGCACTCTTGGGAAATTAGCCTAAATTGACTCGCTCTTTCTCAGCGTGAAGCACACACGGGTGTTAATCCACACGTAGAGGACACACTCTGTGGTTTGGCTGCCTGTCTCTGACATGGCATTTCATAGCCGGGGTCATCAGTCCGGCGCCTCGTTCATGCAGACGTTCTTTGGGGGGCGGCCATGCTAAATGTCTTATAGTTTTGGCTAGTATTACTATCACCAACAAGGAAGCAATGACTGGCATAAGTCCTGGTTCAGTCCTGGAAAACGTCGCAGTAGGTCAGATTTCCTTGGATTCGCTAGGCATGATGTAATAACACAGAATCAGCCATACCCCTAGACATAGCCAGTCATGTCTGTGTGTAGACGTCCGACCGGTTGATAGCAGCATCAAGGATTCGAACCTTGAATTCCTGTAGCGAGCTAGTGTAACTTACCGCCGTGTCACCCAAACTCCCTGTTACAGTTATTTATTTATTTGATAAAATTCAAATCAAAGATGTTTTTATAAGACAGAAACAGTGTGGTTTCATCTTAAGATAGGGCATGTGCTAGACTGGCTTGCCTGCAGTCCCTACCGTTTAAGCCAGATTGAACAAACTGACAAATGTCCTGCAGTTTATTCTGATGTGATCGTTATTGTAGCCTGACCCCCCCATCCGTCCCCTCAACCCGAACAGTCCACCCACTGTAGTGAGGACCCGTAATCTCAAACAGAAGGCACAGGAGTGGGACCTTGATCAGCATGTTTACTCACAGACAGATGTTGACCAAACACATAAGTGATGTTTTAATGATCGTACGATCATACTATATAATATAATATACTGTATATAATAGTATACATTAGCCATATTGTATCCATTCAGTCCACTATATAATTGTGCCATGTACTCTGTGTTTCCAGGTAGTGCCAGACCCACTGTGACCCAGATTAGCGAAGGGTCTTAGCTACAAATGTTTAGGGAAGGCCCTGTCCTGTTCCAGCATGAGTAAGTTAAGCTTGGTTTGCAGGCCTGAACAGGAACCCTGACCTCAGCCCCGACTGAACTGCTTTGGAATGAACCAGAACATCAATGCTCATTAATTCTCATGTGTGCTCTTTTGACTGAACGGGCACAAATTCCCACAGACATAGTCTTTTGAGAAGACTTCTAGTTAAAAAGGGCACTCTATTGATGGTCACTCTATTTTAATAACCTAATTAAAATAAGCATGTGGTCAGGTGTCCAAACACTTTTGGCCATATAGTGAATTGTGGGTAATGTAGTTTTCTTACCAAAGCTTCAAAAATTAAGTGCATGTCATGATTAATGCTACTTGTAAATATTAATAAAACATGATGTGTTTAGTATTTACGGCTTCTATAGGATTGCATAGCATTGTTTAACGTCTGCTAGCTTATTGTACGCTCATGAACTAAAGACGTGACCATAATTGTATAGACGCTAGATGTTTTAGCACCCTGTCAATGACTGGCTGCCTGGCTTGCGAGAAATTCAGGGTGTCGGTACAAATCCCCACATCCGATTCCCCCTCGTTTAAAAGCCAGCCTCTTCCCGGACCCTTTTATGATTCCTTCTTTACTTAGCCCTCATCCGCGGGGCTCGAGCGTGATGCATGATCGCCGGTCGAACGGCTCCTCAGAAGGCGAGAATTTTATCGCCGCGCAGCTCATTAACAGAACCATCGCGTTCATTTTGCCCCCAGAACTGAATTATCGGCTGTGTTTAATTCGCCTTTTCCATTATTGCGTTATTAGCCGACACCTTTAAGTTCTAGCGGCGACTTTTGTTTTACCCTTGAACTGACCACCCCGATGCTAATGAGTGGATTCCGTTCGAAGAAAAATAGACTGGGGTGCGCACAGGTATGCCATCTTTATGAATTATTGGTCAAGGAGAAACAGCAAAGGGAGGGAAAAAAGATCAGCTGATTATCATCATCATCAGCTTTTCTTTACACTACATGATCAAAATTATGTAGACACTTAAACTTCTGAGCTTCTGCGCTGCTTTAACAGCTTCCGTTCTTCTAAACAGGCTTTCCACAAAATTCCAGCGTTCTAATTCTTGTACTTGACATTCCAATTCATCCCAAAGGTGTTTGAGATCAGAGCTCTGCGCAGACCTATAAAGTTCTTCAAGCTATATCTTTGCTGGAAGACTATAGAGCCTTCCCCAACCTGTTGCCACATATAAATTATCATTATATGTAGTATATATGTATATAGATGTATTAGACATTCTGTTTCTTGGACCAATGCCATGGTTTGAATAACGATGGGGAGGGGGGGCAGACAACAGTCCAGGGGGTCGTTAGTTAACTAAAATGTGAAGTTGACCTCCCGTTTGTTACTTTATCATTTGCGCTCTGACCAGTGACCTCATTGTGCCATTGGTACAGCTGGTACCTCAATAATTTAGGGATTTGGGTCAGATCTTTAGCTCCAATCACTGTATTTCAGAAGGCTACTGTAAATAGTCTTTATTCTATTAAAAAAGGGACAGTTGTAGCCTAGTAGGTAGAGCTTTGGGCTATCAACTGAGAGCTCTGCCATGCATCTCCTGTGGGGCCCTTGAGCAAGGTCGTTAACCCTCTCGGCTCCAGGATTGCCGTACAATGGCTGACATGAATTGGATATTTTTTTCCTTCACCATCCTTCATCAAAATATAAATGGAATAGCAGTTTCCTCCATCCATGATGGAGTCAGCTGATGGAAGTACAACGTCACTGTTCTGGTGACTTGTGGTTACCCAGTACCTCACTTCCTTTTTAATTTATTCATCTATCTGTACTACACTTGCTGAAAGAAAATTTGACTACAAAATTTGTACTACACTTACCAGAAGAATTTGCGGCTCGCGCTTTGTTACCTCCATAGTATCTGTATAAAGATATCATTAGAATAAATAAATAAAAATATAAATAAATAAATGACTTATAGCACTGCTTTAATAATAGTGTACATTTTGGTGTGATTCTTAAAAAAATGCAGTTTTACAAATAAAACAAGAAATAAAATCTTTGCTGTAAAACAAAATGAGAAAAAGACATCAGTAGTCAGATTAAATTAGTTATTGGGTGTTGGTGTGTGTGTTGGTGTGTGTTGGTGTGTGTGTGTGTGCCCTCTGTCTGTGAAGTGCAGTGACACAGTCAAGGCTGGTTAATTAGAATTGTGTCAGTGAGTAAATGTGCTGTGACCTGGACCCGTGCATGTGCCATCTCCAGCACCACGACTGACCCTTTCAACCGCTTCACCAGAGACTCGGGACGGACCTGTCAGCCCGTCTGCAAATGTGTGTCTGTGTATGTATTTGTGTGTGTGTGTGTGTTTACCAGACAGGCAGAGAGGTGTCGTGGATATCAGACTGGTTACTGGGAAACAGTCAGAAAGACAGAAGGACTCTTGTTTAGTCTTCTTTGGTCCTGGAGGGCCCGTCAGTCTGTTTCAGGGGCCAGAAATACCTGATGTTGCCTGGAATTCGATAATGGTGACTCAAATAATTCTTCAAGGGCGTCATATGGCATCGTACTTACCGAAAAAACCTGAATGAGAAATATAGCAACAAAATTAGAAGGTCATGATCCAGTTTATTGGAAAACAAAAACAAAAGGCATTACAATAAATGTTTGAACACTAGTATAATATTTAAATATATGCAAAATATGAATAAATAATGTAATAATACATAATAATAATATATATTTACTTTTCTTTTGGCTTCTCATGTATATATGGGTTGCTACAGTGGAGCATTCTGGTCCCCATACCTGATTTGGCACAGTTTAATATGCCAGATGCTCTTCCTGATGCAACCCTCCTTATCTTTTTCTGAACTTGGGACTGGCACTGAGAAGGGCACCTTCCAATGGCTAGGCGGTTTAACAATCCCCTCTCAGACAATCACGTCTGTGGAGACGCCCGGCTGGCCAATAGCACCACTGCAATTTGATGAGAAGAAGCTGTGATCTTAGCGGGCATGGGCTAACAAACAATGTTGTACATTAAAATAAATAAATAAATAAATGATATTATAATAAATAAATAATTTGTTTATTATTTATTATAATATAATTATAATAAATTATAAAAATATAACGTATTTTATAATAAATACAGTGCCTTGCAAAAGTATTCAGCCCCCTTGAACTTTTCAACCTTTTGCCACATTTCAGGCTTCAAACATAACGATATGAAATTGTAATTTTTTGTGAAGAATCTACAACAAGTGGGACACAATCGTGAAGTGGAACGAAATTTATTGGATATTTTAAACTTTTTTTAGAAATAAAAAACTAAAAAGTGGGGCGTGCAATATTATTCAGCCCCTTTACTTTCAGTGCAGCAAACTCACTCCAGAAGTTCAGTGAGGATCTCTGAATGATCCAATGTTGACCTAAATGACTGATGGTGATAAATAGAATCCACCTGTGTGTAATCAAGTCTCCGTATAAATGCACCTGCTCTGTGACAGTCTCAGAGTTCTGTTTAAAGCGCAGAGAGCATCATGAAGACCAAGGAACACACCAGGCAGGTCCGAGATACTGTTGTGGAGAAGTTTAAAGCCGGATTTGGATACAAAAAGATTTCCCAAGCTTTAAACATCTCAAGGAGCACTGTGCAAGCGATCATATTGAAATGGAAGGAGTATCAGACCACTGCAAATCTACCAAGACCCGGCCGTCCCTCTAAACTTTCAGCTCAAACAAGGAGAAGACTGATCAGAGATGCAGCCAAGAGGCCCATGATCACTCTGAATGAACTGCAGAGATCTACAGCTGAGGTGGGAGACTCTGTCCATAGGACACAATCAGTCGTACACTGCACAAATCTGGCCTTTATGGAAGAGTGGCAAGAAGAAAGCCATTTCTCAAAGATATCTATAAAAAGTCACCTGGGAGACACACCAAACATGTGGAAGAAGGTGCTCTGGTCAGATGAAACCAAAATCGAACTTTTTGGCCACAATGCAAAACGTTATGTTTGGCGTAAAAGCAACACAGCTCATCACCCTGAACACACCATCCCCACTGTCAAACATGGTGGTGGCAGCATCATGGTTTGGGCCTGCTTTTCTTCAGCAGGGACAGGGAAGATGGTTAAAATTGATGGGAAGATGGATGGAGCCAAATACAGGACCATTCTGGAAGAAAACCTGTTGCAGTCTGCAAAAGACCTGAGACTGGAACGGAGATTTATCTTCCAACAAGACAATGATCCAAAACATAAAGCAAAATCTACAATGGAATGGTTCACAAATAAACGTATCCAGGTGTTAGAATGGCCAAGTCAAAGTCCAGACCTGAATCCCATCGAGAATCTGTGGAAAGAGCTGAAAACTGCTGTTCACAAACGCTCTCCATCCAACCTCACTGAGCTCGAGCTGTTTTGCAAGGAAGAATGGGCAAAAATTTCTGTCTCTCGATGTGCAAAACTGATAGAGACATACCCCAAGCGACTTGCAGCTGTAATCGCAGCAAAAGGTGGCGCTACAAAGTATTAACGCAAGGGGGCTGAATAATATTGCACGCCCCACTTTTCAGTTTTTTATTTCTAAAAAAAGTTTAAAATATCCAATAAATTTCGTTCCACTTCACGATTGTGTCCCACTTGTTGTTGATTCTTCACAAAAAATTACAATTTCATATCGTTATGTTTGAAGCCTGAAATGTGGCAAAAGGTTGAAAAGTTCAAGGGGGCTGAATACTTTTGCAAGGCACTGTAATAAACTATAATTTAATGTATAATATTATAAATAATTAAAATATTATAATATAATTTTAATATAATAATTTATTGTAATTATATTATAAATACATTTATTTATAATAAAAAATACATAAATAAATTAATAATAACAATAATAATAATAACAATAATAATAAAACAACGTTCATATATAAGGTTTATATTATATAATTATTGATAATAAATTAATTATTGTTAATATTTTAATTATATGAGTGTTGGTACACCCCTTCTAATTATTGAATTCATGCATTTCAGCTACAACAGTTCCTAACAGCCAGCTCACAGTCAGGTGTCCAAACCTTTTTTGCCCATGTAGTGTACAAATATCAGTGGTTAAGGTGCCAACATCCTGATGGGAAATAAAGTTTGCGAGCTTCAACACCACTAGATATCTTGAGGGAGCTCAAGACTTATTATTACTTAAAGTTCAAGGTTTTTCAAACTTCATTAATAAAAATGGTGGCAATCTGGTCCCACTGTGGTTTACACCTACGCAAGGGGTGTTAGTGCACAAGTTCATTTTTGTGTTTATGTGCCTGGAAAAATTTGTCTATTTAATATTATCATTTTTCTCTGTGACCTATATTTATATTTATATATACCTATATATATATATATATATATATTATGAGAATTAAAAGAACTTGTTCCTTTATTTAATAAAACAGAACGTTTAGGAGCACAGGTAATGAGATAATAAAAGAAAAAGCAGAAATAATAAACAACTAATTCTAAATTCTAACTGTAATGTTATTATAGCACACTGTGTAGTTATTTCAGCCCTTTTTTACTCCGTCCTCTCAACCGGTGCTGCCCCCCCTTCTTCACTCTCTTCCTCCTCCTGACTGTCTGGTGACACCACCTCACCAGCTAATTAGAATTCTGTCACTAAGTAAATGCATTGTGACCACTGGCTGACAGCTGTGCCTCCCTGCTATTTGGAGAGTAAGAAGAGCGAAGGGAAGATAGAGAAAGATTGGGCGAGCGAAACACACACACACAGAGAGAGAGAGACAATCAGGAGCGTGGCAGGCTGGCGATGGCGGTGGCAGTCTCCCTTTTAACAGGAGTGGTGCTGGTCTTTGCCACTGACCTGACAGTCATTTAAATTACAGCGGAGAAAAGGGGAGGCCAGCCAAACACGGTGGAATAATGCACTGCCTGACGGACTGACTGAGTCCCGTTTGCCCTGACGACGGCCCGCGCTCTCTTCCTTTTCAATTAAGAACCGGGAGAGAGAGAGGCAGGACGGATGAGCGTCCCGCGCCGCCTCCCCACCCGTCTCCGGCTCAGCCTTCACTCATCCCGACGTCGTTCCCGCTTCCCCCGTGCTACTCGGGCGTCTTTTTTCCGTCCCCGTGTCTCTCCAGCCATGCCGGAGCTCCGTCTCTCCCTCTCTTTTCTTACGCACGGAACAGCACGCTGCCGATCCAGTCATACACAAATGAGCGTCTGGCTGACGGCTGTAATATCCAGTGGCTCGCAGACAGGCTACGGCTTATTAGCTTATGAGAGGAAGCTGCGCCGATGCTCTTTTTATTACCTGTAGCTCCTGAAATAGCACAGGCTGGCGCTCCTTTATTTGGCAACGTGATGGCATGACTCCTAAGCAAATTTGTCATTGTTTACTCGGTCGTGAATAATTCAAAATCTGACCAAGTCCTTGATTTGTCGTTAGTCATTTCTTAAGTTGAGACATATCTAAGACATTAGCAAGTAATTAGCTGTCAGGATTTTCCCAGGATGCCAGCAGTTTCTAATGTAAAAAGTGAGAACCCGTCTTTTACACCAGTTAACGTTGGGAAGTCTAAGACTGACTCATTCTGCCACTTCAGGTCTTGTGCCCTTTATTCAGTGCTGTTTTTGGATAGAAGCCCTGCTGGCTGGCAGGCACGATGGCACCGTATCATGTAGCCAGCGTGTGCCAGGTCTTGGCATGGCTGCCAACCTGTGACATGACAGTGGATTATGGCTGTTCCGCTCCGCCATGCCGATGTCCCCTCTAAAGCCCATCATTAGGATGGAGGGCCTCGCTCCAGGGGGCTTGGAGAGCAGGATTGCAACATACTCAGGAGAAAGAGAGAAAGCCAGAGCAGGCTCAGCCAGTCGCTCGTGTCCCTAGATCCCTCGGGAGCCAACGAGTGCCAATCAGCATAGCCGAAGAGCAGAGGGGGTGAAATAAATGTTATAAGAGCGTTGTGCTGGCCTTTTCTCTGGGCGCAACAGATTACACATGTTGTTATTTATTTTTTTTACTGCTTTTTGGTATTCAGGGACTTTAGCTGAGTGTGTATTGCCCACTTAGTGATGAGATCAGATGAGAGGTGTGATTGATCAGTCCCGGATGTAGAGTGTCTACTAGTCAATTCTATTTGCAACGGAAGCAAGAACGGACGGGCCGGTTGATTCCATGCATTATGTAATCAAGGCTTCACAAAAAACAGGGCACAGGATGCTGGGATTGCCTTCACTGCTCATCATTCAGTCAGATTATACTGTAGCTTCAAAATAAGGCACCTCAGTAGGCAGCATTTTAAGGCATCTTAAAATTCGGGAGCTTATGTAGAAAGCTCACTAGGTTTTCGGACAGAACCTATAAGTCTGTGTCCCAGAACCCTGCAGGCCTGTCCAAATTCCTCCTGCCATATTCCAACTGACCCATCCTGTGCTTCTTGGTCAAGAAGTTGTGTAGTTGTTAAGTGACCTTCTTATGGCCACTGATACATTTGTCCCAACCTTCATCAGGTCCAGTAAGTCTTTACTATTTTAAAAGTATTACATTTGTTTATCTTAAATCTATCTTCCCTGAATGGATAAGATAAGGGTATATTTGCCTGCTTTGCTTTAAAGAAAGAGCAAGAGAGAAGGTGAAATATAGTAAAGCTCTTGCCTCTAAAATATGTATGGCTGTTTCAGGAGGAAGGAGAGTTCATTTAGGCTTTTCGGTACGCTGGGGGTAATTAAAAAAGATGATCAATAGTCTGCACTCCTCTCATTCTCTGTCTAATAGCTGCTCCTAACCAGAGATGGGGACTCGAGTCTGCGAGTAAGTAGCACGTAAGTCGCACACACGTAACTTCAGACTCGACTCGTTTCAAATGACTCAGACTCGACTCATGATTTGCAAAATATTAGTCGCAATGGGTAAATGTTACAGCCAGCTTCCGGCGTAGTGATAAAGCGTCATTCCCTACTCCCTACACAGTTTGAAGTTCACTTCATTTGAACATATTTGTTACCTTTGGATCGGCTGACTTGGCTGATTGGTGACTTGACTCGGACTCCAGTCTAAAGACTTGTGACTTGACTTGGACTCTAGTCTCCTCTAGACTCCTAACACACTAAGTAACACACTGTTTCTTAACATGCACTATTTACCCAAAAGCATTTACATTTGCGGCATTTAGCCGACGCTTTTATCCACCCCTCCTAATTATAATTATGTACCTGAGGTGTTTCGGTCATACACATTGCTTATAGGCATATAAAATCAGTTCTAGAAAATAAGATGCTTTTTTAAAACTGTGGCCCTTTTCTTTTCCAGCAAGGTGCATAAATATGTGGTTTGGTATGGAGGAACTCCAATGGCTTGCACAGAGTCCAGCCTACACCTTTGCTTAACCTTACAAATGCTCTTTGGACTAAACGTGCACACATTTCCACAAAATCTCCCAGAAAGCCTTTGTTTAAGAGCCATGTACTTATTCCATGGTTTTATTCATTGCACTGCTTCTGGTTGACTGATTAATTACAAGAGTAAGCAGGCATACAGGTGATCACAATAAAGTGGACGTTAAGAATAACTTGTTTGTCCAGCACATCCCACAGATGCTCGATTGGATTGAGATCTGGGGAATTTGGAGGCCAAATCAACACCTCACACTCGTTGTTGTGCTCCTCAAACCGTTCCTGGACCATTTCTGCTTTGTGGCAGGGCGCATTATTACTGTTGCTGAAAGAGGCCACAGCCATCAGGGAATACCGTTTCCATGAAAGGGTGTACATGGTCTGCAACGATGCTCAGGTAGGTTGGACGTGTCAAAGTAATATCCACATGGATGGCAGGACCCAAGGTTTCCAAGCATCACACTGCCTAATATATCCCACCCACTAATAGGCCATGATGAAGAGATAATCAGTGTTGTTCACTTGAACTGCCAGTGGTCATAATGTTATGTGGTGTATATTTACATTCATTCCTTGAAAGCAAATCGGAAGTGGAAAATTTACCTTTCCAAAACACTGAAGTGCATCATCAATATTCAACAAGAATCCATAGTTCAGAAATAGCCTTCTAATTAAAGCTGGCTTTAAATAATTTAGCTTCTTAACTGTCATTGATTTGTCAGTTCGGCGATATTAGTAGAGCTGTAAAATTGACCACTCTGGAACATATACGCCCGTCCGCGGGTTTATGGGTTACGGATTTCTCCTCTGTTCTTCTTTCAGACTTTTAGCCACTGCTGCTATCAATGAGTATACTCGTTTTCCAGCCTGTTAAAGATGAATTTAAATCAATTTAACCCTTTGTGAATAAAATAGTTATTATTCAGGTTAGTTTTAGATCTCTGCTCATAATAAACAACTGACACAACTATAGATATGTAGAATTATTATGCAATACTACGTTAATGCAGCAGTTAATTGGAGACTTGTTGCTGGATTCGTTTAATGATTGGAAATTAAGCACCCAGTCAAGCAAGTGAACAGCGGGACGGATCCATCACAGACTGGCTTTTATCGTCTGAGCCTCATTTATTTTATTTTTTTTACTGTATGGTCAAGGGTTCCATACAGCTGTTACCTCAACATCACATTCAAAACAGTAGGCAGCTTGTTTGTTAACCCCTGTGTACTTTAACCCCTGTGTTGTTGTCAAGGGTCAAAAATGACCCACCAATAAAATGATCAGCATGATGGTCATCAATTTTATTTCAACCTAAGATTTAATCTTTCCCAGAGTGACCCCAGGTTGTTTCTTTATGCAAATTAGTTTTTGGTTTAAAACGGCCACCCAAGGAGGATGGGTCCCTGCTGAGTCTGGTTCCTCTCAAGGTTTCTTCCTGTATTTTTTTGAGTTTTTCCTTTCCACTGTTGCCCTCGGCTTGCTCAACAGGGTTTTTTGGTCTGTTGGTCCTGGGTTCTGTAAAGTTGCTTTGAGACAATGTTCATTGTAAAAAGCGCTATACAAACACATTTTACTTGACTTGACTTCACTAAAATGTAATTAAGCTGCTCAGTAAAGGGGTTTACTGAGGACAGGTAATTTTTGACCCTCAGTACAAGGGGAGTACACAGAATGTTAAGACTACACGAGGGTTAACAGCATCTATTCTTTGGGATACCACTAGATTTTGGAGCATGACAAAAAGTAGTAATGAAAGTACTAAAATGTACCAAAGTGAGGTTTAGCACTGATGTGAGTTCCTACTCCCACTCTGTCTCAGTTCATCCAAAAGGTGTTGAATGAGACTGACCACAGGGTACTGTATTGGCCGATACTGAGGTTGAGCACTGATGTCCAGCCATGTATTCTTCCTCTCTGTTTGGATTGGAATGACCTCAGGGCTCTGTGTTGGCCGGTAAAATTTCTCCACACCAAAATCGGCAGACCATTTCTTAATTGACCCCACTAATGTATGGCAGCACTGTCATGTCAAAAGAGCACTGTCATGACTGCCAAAAAAGCATTACAATTCATCTTCACCAGAACCATAGAACCCAGGACAAGCCAACAAACAACCCCTGTTTTTAGTTTTTCATTACTGTTGGTACCAATGTTATATTTTATATGTATATTATCTCATCATCATTGGCAAATGACAGACCTAGGATTGTCCAACAGAATGACAAATGGTAAAGTTTCACTTACTTAAGATTCCAATATTGGTGCACTTTACACCTTGGTATTGTGCATTGAAGCTTATATGTGGCTGTTTCCTGTAAGCAAATTAAATTAAGGCTATACTATGGCTTTGGTAGTCTTGATTTGTTTTGCAGGGTCATCATTGGATTTCATAGTGCACCAAGTAAATATTAATCCATCTATAATTATTATGAGTTTTTCTATTAACATGACTTGAAGATCAGTCCCAGTCCACAAACTCTCAAACTTTCCACCGCAGGCTGATGTTTTTTTCATAAAACCAGAACTAAAAGCTCAAACGTTCAGCACAGAGAAATAAAATCACAATACAATTCCTGCACCTTGAGACTTGAGCATGTGTGGCCACTTCAGATGACCTGCTCCCGGGAGCAAAGATGAGGACCGCGTCTGAGAATCGCCATTGACACCGGTTTGGGAAACAGTCAGTGTGATGTGTTCAATATGTGTACATTTCCAGCAATATTGAACAGTGCGCCTCTGTAGTCTGGCCTGGTATGGTGTGGAATAAGAATGGCCTGACCTATAGCACTTCAGACGAGATTGCCTCACAATGAGCGCTGGCCTGCATCGATTATGCTCCGAGTGTTTACAGCGGCACCGGTCACCCTGGCTCGCTGCTCCACTTTGATATGGGTTGACAGGAATCGGACGTAATCGTGAATAAAATAGTCCGTTCACTTGAAAAGGTGGATTGATGAAGCGGGCACGGATTGTAATGCAGTGACTAAACTGTTCCCAGGATATAATAGGAGTGAATTTTAACATACTAACAATCAGAAGGTCGCTGGTTCAAGCCTCACCACTGCCAGGTTGCTGCTGTTGGGCCCTTGAGTAAGGCCCTTAACCCTCAATTGTTCAGACTGTATACTGTAACTGTAATGCAAGTCGCTTTGAATAAAGGCGTCTGCTAAATGCTGAAAATGTAAATGTAGTAATCAAAAGGTCGCTGGTTCAAGCCCCATCACTGCCAGTCTGTTCACTTGAAAAGGTGGATTGATGAGGCGGGCAAGGATTGTAATACAGTGACTAAACGGCTCCTAGGATATAATAGGAGTGGATTTTAACATACTAACATTAACACAAGGGAATAGTAATCAGAAGGTCGCTGGTTCAAGCCCCATCACTGCCAGGTTGTCACTGTTGGACCCTTCAGTAAGGCCCTTAACCCTCAATTGTTCAGACTGTATACTGCAGCTGTAATGCAAGTCACTTTGAATAAAGGCGTCTGCTAAATGCTGAAAATGTAAATGTAAATTTAGTAATCAAAAGTTTACTGGTTTAAGCCCCATCACTAACAGGTTGCCACTATTGGGCCCCTGAGCAAGGCCCTTAACCCTCAATTGCTTAGATAGTATACTGTAACTGTACTGTTAGTCACTTTGAATAAAGGCATCTGCTAAATGCTGAAAATGTAAATGTAGTAATCAAAAGGTCGCTGGTTCAAGCCCCATCACTGCCAGGTTGTCACTGTTGGACCCTTGAGCAAGGCCCTTACCCCTCAATTGCTTAGACAGTATACTGTAACAATACTGTAAGTCACTGGACTAGTAATCAGAAGATAGCCGGTTCAAGCCCCATCACTGCCAGGTTGTCACTGTTGGACCCTTGAGCAAGGGCCTTAACCCTCAATTGCTTGGACAGTATACTGTTACAGTACTGTAAGTCACTGGACTAGTAATCAGGAGATTGCCGGTTCAAGCCCCATTATCGCCAAGTTGCCACTGTTGGGCCCCTGAGCAAGGCCCTTAACCCTCAATTGCTCAAAATCGTGTTCAATTATAAGATTCTTTTAAATTGAATTGAATTGATTTTTTTTTTTTTTTTTTTAAACCAAGTCATAAAGCAATGCTACACTATATGGCCAAAAGTATTTGGACACCTAAACTTGAGCTTACAGTATAATAGTAATACTGTAGAATAGACTGACTTCTTTGTCATCTTTTCGGCCAGAACAACAGCCCTTCTGAGAAGGCGTCTTACAAAGCTTGTGCCCATTCAATCAAAGGGGCGTTTGTATGGTTGGGCACTGATGTTGGTCAAGAAAGTCTCAATTGACGTTCCGGTTCATTCCAAAGCTGTTCAGTAGGGCTGAGGTCAGGGCTCTGTGCAGGACACTGGAGTTTCTTCATGTCTTTATAGAGATGCTTTGTTCACAGGGGAGCAGTCATGCTGGAACAGGAAAGGTCCTTCCCTAAACCGAAACCTACTTTCCTTTATATCATTATTTTATTGCACCTGTTAGCAGGTGTTGTGGTTCAAACACATGAATTCAAAGATTAAAAGGGGTGTCCCAGTACTTTTGCTTATTTAGTGTATTGGCAGCTGCTCTGTTCCTAGGAGTTCCTAGAAGTGCATGGAGTGCCTAGGAGTGCCACCCCCACACCCACCCCCCAAAAAATACTGTCCACCCTGGACGCTTTTTTGGATTTGAATGCACCGCCGCTATAACTCATTCCTTTCAACACCCAAACCAAACAAAAGCAGCAACGAAAGCATTTCATCACGCCGCCACGTCAATCAAGACGGATGAAAGGTGTCTGCTGTTATTTTTCAAAGAGGCTGCGCTAGTCAGAGTCCAGTAAACACGCTGAGGAATGGAGGTGTCATGTCTTTGGTCTGGATCTCACTGAACATAAGTCATAATGTAGCTTTGACTGGTCCTGTTCCTGCCCCCCCATACACACACACACACACACACCTACTGTTTGTTGGTGCCTAAATACAGACTTTTTGTGTTACACATGAGGACCTTTTGTTTACAGGAGAAGTGGCAAGTCAGGGATGGGATGCTAGAAATGGAATTTTCAACAACAGTGAATTTAACATGCTTGGGTACTACGTTACTGCTTACTGCTATTTGTTAATTTATATACACTGATCAGCCATAACATTAAAACCACCTCCTTGTTTCTACACTCACTATCCATTTTATCAGCTCCACTTACCATATAGAAGCACTTTGTAGTTCTACAATAACTGACCGTAGTTCATCTATTTCTCTACATACCTTTTTAGCCTGCTTTCACCCTGTTCTTCAGTGGTCAGGACCAACACAGGACCACTACAGAGCAGGTATTATTTGGGTGGTGGATCATTCTCAGCACTGCAGTGTTAGTGTGTGGTGTGCTGGTATGAGCGGATCAGACACAGCAGCGCTGCTGGAGTTTTTAAATACCGTGTCCACTCATTGTCCACTATATTAGACACTCCTACCTAGTTGGTCCACCTTGTAGATGTAAAGTCAGAGACGATCGTTCATCTATTGCTGCTGTTTGAGTTGGTCATCTTCTAGACATTCATCAGTGGTCACAGGACGCTGCCTACAGGGTGCTGTTGGCTGGATATTTTTGGTTGGTGGACTATTCTCAGTCCAGCAGTGACAGTGAGGTGTTTAAAAACTCAAGCAGCATTGATGTGTCTTATCCACTCATACCAGCACAACACACACTAACACACCACCACCATGTCAGTGTCACTGCAGTGCTGAGAATGATCCACCACCCAAATAATACCTGCTCTGTGGGGGTCCTGACAATTGAATAACAGGGTGAAAGCAGGCTAAAAAAGTATGTAGAGAAAGTGATGAAGTATAGTCAGTAATTGTAGAACTACAGTGCTTATATATGGTAAGTGGAGCTGATAAAATGGACAGTGAGAGTAGAAACAAGGAGGTGGTTTTAATGTTATGCCTGATCGGTGTGTATGGTAGAGTTGCCTTCACAATTATTGGCACCCATTGGCTTTATAATCAGAAGGGGTGTCCCAATACTTTTGTCCATATAGTGATCTGTGACAAATACATAAATTATACCAAATGTACCACAAAAAGCAGCACTAACAACACCTTTTTCCTCCAAGTAGATCCTCTTACATCAATAACTAACACACAAGGTTCAGATCTGTGATAAAACCCAAGCCGAGATGACACCGGATCAAACGCTTTGACCCAAACGAGCATGTCTTTAATTTAAACACCGAGCAGTGATTGCACATTCCAATCAGAGCGGCTATAGTGACACGTGCTAGCTTGATGTTTTTGCATAATTGATCCGATGTTAAAGCGTGACGTATCGAATCGGCTCGCCCATGCACTGACGACTCGACTGAAAGAGTGAGCTGCCCCGCTCAGAAGTAACGAGGACGACTCCCAAGGGTCGGTAGTGGCACGCAACCGAGGCATCTGACAAATGAAAGAGAAACGGTGACTTGCCGTGTGTCGCACAAAGCCTGGTACGATTTAAAGTGTTGAGGAAGGAAGGAAGTCCATATATGGACATAAAAAGTTCCAGTATAATGGAATTTATACATTTGGGCAGTTGTAGCCAAGTGGTTAAGGTATTGGACTAGTGAAAGGTTGCTGGTTCAAGCCCCACCACTGCCAGGTTTCCACAAAGCCTGGTCCGATTTAAAGCCTGTGTTGAGAAAGACAGGATGTTCATATATGGACATAAAAAGTTCCAATATAATGGAACTTACAAAGCTGGGCAGTTGTAGCCTAGCAGTTGAGGTACTGGATTAGTAATTAAATGGTTTTTGGTTCAAGCCCCACCACTGCCAAGTTTCCACAAAGCCTGGTACAATTCAAAGCAAGCATTGAGGAAGACAGGATGTCCATATATGGACATAAAAAAAGTTCCAATATTATGGAACTTATAAATTTGGGCAGTTGTAGCCTAGTGGTTAAGGTACTGGATTAGTAATTGAAACGTTGCTGGTTCAAGCCCCACCACTGCCAGGTTTCCACAAAGCCTGGTACAATTCAAAGCAAGCATTGAGGAAGACAGGATGTCCATATATGGACATAAAAAGTTCCGGTATAATGGATATATATATATATATATATATATATATAATTGATTTATTACATCTGTTGGCAATCGTTATTCTGGTTTCCTAATTTTGTAGTCAAGTCCCGACTGGGCGGGTTTTAGTTGATGGTAGCCTGGTTCCAGTCCTGGTGTGTATAAGTCCTTGTGTGTGTGTGTTTGTGAAGGGGTGAACACAGTGGCGGTGGCATGAAGAATGAAGTCACCTGGCTTTCCCCGAGCTTTGAAGGTCAAGGAGAAGCTCCTGCATATTCATGGCAGGGGCCAGTTTGAGGATCGATGAGTTTTAATTGTTTTTTCCTGGGCTGGAGAAAGAAGTGCCAGCAGCTATTGATCGACTGCAGACAAGGCCACTTACATGTCAAACGTGTGTGTGATGGCATGTGTGTGTGTGTGTGTGTTTTAGGGGGCATCACCTAGTCGTGTGGCAAACAAGGGGGGGAATGTGACAAGACACTGTTTCAACATGAGACACAACATCTGCATCTGTCCTTCACAGCTGTGTCTGGTGTGTGTGTGTGTGCTACCTGGTCCTGAGTCGTGGGGTGAGGGAGGGGACAGCGGGATAGGTGCATTATGGAGTGTGTGTGGTTCATTATGGAGTAAGTGTGGCAGTGTATAATCTCACACTTACTCAGTGAGCAGTGTCACTGGACTTCCTTTATAGTGAGGCTACACTGCAGAAACACATCTGGATTTTTGGATACACAGCTGCATACAAGAAGCCAACAGGTCCTACATTTAAAAAAGAAATAATATAGTCCATCTGTTTTTCTACATGCTTTGTTAGCCCCCTTTCATGCTGCTCTTTAATGGTCAGGAACCCCACAGGACCACTACAGAGCAGGTATTATTTGGGTGGTGGATCATTTTCAGCACTGCACTGACACTGACATGGTGGTGGTGTGTTAGTGTGTGTTGTGCTGGTATGAGTGGATCAGACACAGCAGTGCTGCTGGAGTTTTTAAATACCGGGTCCACTCACTGTCCACTCTATTAGACACTCCTACCTAGTTGGTTCACCTTGTAGATGTAAAGTCAGAGACGATCGCTCATCTAATGCTGCTGTTTGAGTTGGTCATCTACTAGACCTTCATCAGTGGTCACAGGACGCTGCCCACGGGGCTCTGTTGGCTGGATGTTTTTGGTTGGTGGACTATTCTCAGTCCAGCAGTGACAGTGAGATGTTTAAAAACTCCATCAGCAATGCTGTGCCTGATCCACTCATACCAGCACAACACACACTAACACACCACCACCATGTCAGTGTCACTGCAGTGCTGAGAATAAACCAACACCCAAATAATACTTACTCTGTAGTGGTCCTGTGGGGGTCTTGACCATTGAAGAACAGCATAAAAGGGGGCTAACAAAGCATGCAGAGAAACAGATGGACTACAGTCAGTAATTGTAGAACTACAAAGTGCTCCTATATGGCAAGTGAAGCCAATAAAATGGACAATGTGTGTTGAAACAAGGAGGTGGTTTTAATGTTATGGCTGATCGGTGTATTATTTATTGAATTAATATTTTGTACAAGCGGCTTAGATTTTTGTGCAGTAATGGACGTGGTGTTTCAATTGTCCAAACGTACCCTAAATATAAAAAATATACATAATTTGATGTGAAACTCAGATTGACAGCTTGAACAAACTGTTTGCTCCTGTCTGAGAGATTTTGTACAGTCCAGCAGTCCGTCCAGACAGGGTAAGTAATGTATCGCAGGTAGAAATTGGAGTAAATGCGATTGTTCAACTCTGGTTCGCGGAAGGCCGTGACTGCCTGACAGGGGTAACACCTGCAATCTGTAGACCAGTGGCCTCATTTTGTGGAGGTAAAGGTTGGCCACGTACCGACATCAGTCACACAACAGACCAGGCCGTGGTCACAATCGGGGTCAGGTGAGAAGGAAAATGCATCATTTAGCTTGTTGCTACAAGTTCCAGGTGGCACAACAGCAAGAACAGTGTAATAAATAGATACGTGCTAAGAGAAACAGGAGAACGGCTCGAGCTGTGGGCTTTACCATCAATATATTGAAACAACACGGTCATGCTTTGCTTATTGAAATATTACAAACACTAGGTACACCTTCTGATACAAAGCAGGTGTGTATATTTCAGAAACACTGTAAAACATTATCATTATTACTACAGCAAATATGAACAGAGCAGGAAAATAATCACAATGTGCAATTATAACGCTCATCATCACCTGGGTTCCAACACCTGAGGCTCATCCTATACCTGATAACTCCCCTTCATATAGCTTCCCAGTCCACTGGGAGTTTGGTGTTTGCATTGCTTATATTAGCATATGCACTGTCGTTTGTCTACATATCGTGTGTTTTTATATTACATCCATCTTTTGCTTAACGTAATACAATCTACAGACAGTTTTTTGGACTTCATGGCTTGTTTTTGTCCAGACAGAATTGGTGTGTCCCTTTCCAAACTCTGCCCAATCAATTCAGATAGTAACAGGTGGACATTACTAAGTTCTAGACACATCTCAAGGACAGTGAAAGCAAACAGGATACACCTTCTTACGATTTGTAGTGACACAGCAAGTAATTTTAGTATTTAATCTAATGATGTTTGATATGCTGGAAAAACAAGGTTTTTAATTTGTTATTATGGTTGATTGAAACTAGATTAATGAGAAAAATGGCAATTAAATCAATTAAAATCAGATCCTCAAGATGATAAAGTGACCAAGAAGTCAAGGGGTCTGAATAGTTTCTGAACCAGAGAGACCAACCAAGTTTTGAATCCAAATAAAATGCATCACTGAGATCAAGAAGAACTAGAACTCAACTGGAGTCCATCATTTGGACAAGACAGACACCCGGGTCTATAAGGGGCTGCAAAGACCAACCCATAAGGTTTCAGAAACTGTCTGTCATTCTCCGTGATCAAATTGGCAGGGCATAGATGAGGCTCCAAAAGTTGTCAATGTCTGAGGCTTTGAGTGATCACAGGACCATAGTTTTGGTCATTTTTAAATGGAAGGAGCTTTACACATACTTACAACTTGACAAACTAAAGTTGTCCATTTGGCCACATAAAACAGCCTTGGTCTTAGAGGTAAAAAAGAAAGAATCCAGTGGTAACTCTAAAAGCTCCAAAAGTCGTATGCAGAGATGAAAGAACTTGTTGGATTGACCGCAAATTCTGGAGCTCTCCATGAATCAGGCCTTTATGGCATACTGGCAAGACTACAAAAGTACCACTAGCCCATGAATCAATTTGGATATTATATTTGTGTCCTAATTTCCTTTACAATGTTATAAATGCTGTGATTTAATGATGCTGTGTTGGACATTAAAACCAGACAAAAGTCTTGTTAAAATAATGATACAGGGTCAAGCATCCAATGTCGTGAAATTTATTAGAAAGTGTTTACTAAATAAATCTCGTGAAGGCGTACATAGTACTTTGGACTACACACCAGTGGAGTTATTTTTGGGCCATTTTCCATGTTGGCCCATGTATAAATTTTACTATAAAGACATTCTTTAATTTTTAAAGAATTCCAGTAATATCTAGGATTTATGGTTAATCCTAATAAATGTGGAACAAAAGGAATTTATGGTTTGTTTATAATTGTCAGTAGTCAAGACCTGAAGTGTAGACTTTCCTAGGAAGCCTTATTTAATTATTATTAGTAAATGTTAATAATACATATTTTTTTTATAATTCTGGTTTTTATGGACATTTTAGAAGTCTGTCAGAAGTTCCGCAGCTGTTTTCCTTTCTGCTTCTCTACACTCTCTTTATAGTTATTTAATAGGTTGGTTTCATTTCTTTATGGAGCTTTAAAATTTCTAGACAGTGTTGTTTTTAACGGTGCAGCAGTGTGAATGCATTTATTAAGTCTTAACATGAAATTTAAATTTAGACTGACACAAGTTGAAGAATAAAACAACAAGGAATGATATAAATAATATTAATTCGGATTTATATGTGTGGATTAAATAATAGATATACTGTACATTTCAGTCAGTACACAAGTCAGTGTAAAAAAATAAAAATAAAATAAAAAAATAATAATAATAAAAAAAAAGTAAAAAAGTAAATAATACAAAAACAATAATAATAAAATAATAAAATAAACAAATAAAAAACTAAAGTAAAAAAGTAAATAATAAAAACAATAACAATAAAATAAATAAATAAAGTAAAAAAGTAAATAATAAAAAAATAATAATAAAAAATAAAATAATAATAAAATTAATGAATAAAAAACTAAAGTAAAAAAGTAAACAATAAAAAACAATAATAAAACTATAAAACAATAAACTAAACTAATAAATAAAAAAACTGAAGTAAAAAAAGTAAATAATAAAAAACAATAATAAAACTATAAAACAATAAAGTAAACTAATAAATAAAAAAACTAAAGTAAAAAAGTAAATAATAAAAAACAATAATAAAACTATAACGTAATAAAATAAATAAATAATTAAAAAAACTAAAGTAAAAAAGTTAATAATCAAAAACAATAATAAAATAAAATAATTATAAAAATTTTTTTTTAAACTAAAGTAAAAAAGTAAATAATCAAAAACAATAATAAAACTATAAACAATAAAGTAAATTAATAAATAAAAAAACTAAAGTAAAAAGTAAATAATAAAAAACAATAATAATAAAGTAATAAAATAAACTAATTAAAAAACTACATAGATGGCAGGATCTGGGCAGCATTACCAGTCGCTGCATTTGTTACAGCTTCATTAGTAACTTCATGTTATATAAACACAACATAATTGCTCTCTACTCAGTTGCCCCTGTTATTGCATATTTCTTACCTTCAGCGATTTGATTATCCAGCGTTCATATCACCCTTGGTTGTTCAATCAACCGGTTCACTTCATCAAATTTAATTGGTAAGCCAATTAAGCTAATTGAACACAATCAGGCTTGACTTCAGCCAGCTCTGTAAAAATATAAATCTCACTTATCTAGAACCTAACCATCACAGTCAAGCAGTCATCTTAAAGTTTGTACAGGGACAGTGTGCTAAAATAAGCAAAATAGAGTCTAGAATTGTACAAAATATTTTTTATTGCTTTTCCTATAGGCTTACTAAACTACAGTGATAATGTTTTAAGTATTGCAAATATTTTGTGAGCACGTGAATCAAAATGTAAATTGGACTAAAATTAGACCAAACACTGATGTGAGAGGCTAATATCAATTTATTTAAAGTGTTTGCTTGTAGTAATGGCTCTGAAAGCTCCACATGTATCTGTTTTTAGCTGGATTTTCCTCCTGTTTCACTTTTAAACTTGTGTTACAGCTCGAGGTTCTGAGAAATTGTAAGAATCAGCTTTTTATTTCAGTGTTTTATATTACACACCGACCAGGCACATTATGAGCACTGACAGGTGAAGTGAATAACACTGATTATCTCTTCATTACGGCACCTATTAGTGGGTGGGATATATTAGGCAGCGCATGAACATTTTATCCTCAGATTTGATGTGTTAGAAGCAGGAAAAACAGACAAGCGTAAGGATTTGAGCGATTTTGATAAGGGCCAAATTGTGATGGCTAGACATCTGGGTCAGAGCATCTCCAAAAATGCAGCTGTTGTGGGGTGTTCCCGGTCTGCAGTGGTCAGTATCTATCAAAAGTGGTCCAAGGAAGGAACAGTGGTAAACCAACAGGATCCAACAGACGAGCTACTGTAGCTTAAATTGCTGAAGAGTTTAATGCTGGTTCTGATAGAAAGGTGTCAGAATACACAGTACATCACAGTCGCAGGGCTGTTTTGGTAGCAAAAGGGGGACCAACTCAATATTAGGAATGTGGTCATAATATTCCATAAGTCCAAGGGACCATGGAATGCATTAACAGGTTTCCCATACATACCTTGAAACTCAACGACGTTTAAACTCAACGCCAATCCCAGAACCCAGTGATGTTAAGTTTCAAGGTACCACTGTACAACACAGTGTTATAATTCTTACAAATTGTTCGTACAGTCAATCTAGTCAAATCTTTCCCACTTTTACAGTGTGTTACTCTGCGTTTCACACATGAACGAGTCTCAGACTGTGTTTCCTCTGTTCTGATGTCGCTCTCTCCTCCGCTGAACTCTCTCTCCTCGTCGTCTCCAGTCTTGGAGAATCAGATAATCAGAATTTGCTGAAGCAGAGCTAAGAAACATTTAAGTGGAGAGGAAAAGAAGGAGATTGCTGGAGCAACAACACACAAGAGAAATAACACACGAGGCCGGCGTGCCGCTGTCGAATCAGGAGCGATTTTCCGTAATAGATTCTCCCGCAAACACTCAATCCCGTTCAAAGGCGATCTTCTTTTTATCCCGCAGCATCAAATATTTAAACGCTCGTATTAGTGCGGGTGTCATCTCCTCAACCCGGGGCTTACGGCTCCAATCTCTTTAGCACCTTTTCTCTCTTTTTCTTCCCCTTTCTGTCACCCGGCTCTCCTTTCCTATTTCCCCTCATAATATCAACAATGTTATCTCCACCAGCCTCCATATATCCTCCTTATCATTTTATATTTCCAATATTTTTCCCCCCCACACACACACACACACCTCTTGAAAAGTATCGGACCATACCTCCTTCCCCCCTCCACCTCCTCTCCTCCGTATCTTTTTCTCTCTTTGTCATCGTGCAATCCCGAAGAAGCAAAGCTTATAGATTGCTCCGGCGAATGAGATGGAGAGTCGGGGAGAAAGCAGGGCGACGGCTCAGGGACAGAAAAGCCAGGAACGACAGCCGCATGCTTGACTGGTGCTTTTCAAGAGGGGCAGTCTAGCTTGTCAAATCGGCCTGGCTGCAGGAAAAAAAATGTATTGGCATATCTATTCAGCTTACCGTGAGATGTCATGCAATACAGTTTCGTATTCCCTGATAAGGTGCAATAAAGCGAATGTCAAGGAGAGCGCTTTTAGTCAGAGAGAGGCGCGCTGTCGAGTCAAGGCTCTTCTGTTTGTAGGGAGGTACAGAAATGGAACGGAAATCATAGGGGTCAGTGGTTGTGTGCTGACCGGCCGCATTTTCATGAGTGAATATTGTTTTTGGAGTGTAGTGGAGTTGCATTCGATGGTATTGTTGGTGGTGCAGTGTAAATTATACACTCACTGTCCATTTTATCAGCTCCACTTACCATACAGATGCACTTTGTAGTTCTACAATTACTGACTGGTCTTCAACAGTCAGGACCCCCACGGGACCACCACAGAGCAGGTATTATTTAGGAGGTGGATCATTCTCAGCACTGCAGTAACACTGACATGGTGGTGGTGTGTTAGTGTGTGTTGTGCTGGTATGAGTGGATCAGACACAGCAGTGCTGCTGGAGTTTTTAAACACCGTGTCCACTCACTGTCCACTCTATTAGACACTCCTACCTAGTTGGTTCACCTTGTAGATGTAAAGTCAGAGACGATCGCTCATCTATTGCTGCTGTTTGAGTTCTCAGTCCAGCAGTGACAGTGAGGTGTTTTAAAAACTCCAGCAGCGCTGCTGTGTCTGATCTGTCACTCATACCAGCACAACACACACTAACACACCACCACCATGTCAGTGTCACTGCAGTGCTGAGAATGATCCACCACCTAAATAATACCTACTCCGTGGTGGTAGTGTTATTATTTGTTCGAATATTTTTTTTTCAATTGGACAACGTAATTAAATTAAAATATATAAATTAATTACATTAATTAAAGTCTGAAACAGCATAGCCATTGGGAGGTGGACTTGTCAGTGCATTCTCAAGCCTGGATAGAAATAGAAAGGTTGCATCAATAAGGGCGTCCAGGCGCCCAGATGGTGCAGCGGGATAGTCCGCTAGCACACCAGCGCCGAGATTCTGAACTCCTCCTTTCAAAGGTGTTGCCACCGGATGGCTGGGCACCATCTTGCGGGCATGATTGGCAGTGCCTGCAGCAAACACGGTTCTGCTAGGGCGGACGACCGGACCATGTGTGTGGGGTCTTCAAACGCTGTGTAAGGACCCTGATTAGCAGATAGAGATAAAAAGGGTTCTGCTAAGGGCTGCACGTGGGTCGGAGGAGGCGTGAGCAGCAATATACCCACCTCGACTACAATCAGGGATCCACCAGCAGCGGAAGACAAATTGACTATGCTAAATTAGGAGAAAATGGGAGAAAATGCATAAATAAAATAGAAAAAAACAAAACAAGAAAGTCAGTCAAGCAATTTTCAGTAAAATACAGACAGCTAGCTGGACAACATTTGTTTGTTTTTTTCTTTCTGATTATTCTTTATTATTGTTTAAATAACAATTATAAACAGCTGCATTTCATGTTATTGTTAATTATTATTATATATTATATAATTATTATATAAAAAATTTTGTTAGTATTTTAATGTTTACAAAAATACTGAAATATTTTTTTTTATTCAGACAAATTAATTAAGTAAATTATTTTACCAGTGTGGGTAAAATAGCATTTTGAGTAAAGATGATAGAAGATAAGATGAAAATAGCATTTTATTATCCTACAGGGGGAAATTTGCAACGTTATAGCAGCTTTCCGGAATATAAAGATTTAAAAGTTTTACTTGTACATTAAAAGAATTAGAAAGAAATGTAAGGATATATAAAAATATATTAAAAATATTACAAAAATAATAATTAAATACATAAAATAATAATTAAAAATAATTAAAATAATTAAAAATAATTAAAAAGTTATAAAAAAAAAATAAGAAAGGTAACTGGCAACATGACTATATTGTTATAGTCGCCCAGAGCTGAGCAGCTGAGTTAAAAATAAATAAATAAATAAAAATAGATATTTTTTGCAATTCTAAAAAGTAAAACTCAGTTTTTCCTGTTTCCTCAAGTTTTTGTGCAGCCCACATGGCACCCGCTACACAATACGCTGCCGAATTTGCATAGTGTTTGATGCCACACTTTGATGCCGCATACGGTGACCTTAGAACGCTCCAAAGAGAGGCGAGTCACGAGTCGCAAGCCTCCCAAAAAACCAGCCAAGCCACCACACCTGCCACTACTACTGAGATTCCTCTCCTGACATTCTCCCCGAGAATGCAAGTTGAACAAACTTTGGCTATTTGCATGTGTCCCGGTTCGAGCATGCTGCCGCCTCTGCCTGGCACACACCGCGATAACAAAACACATATTTACATGGCGAGATAAGAGTGGAGATAATAATGTCGGGTTGGGCCGGGTGTGTGCGCCATGCTGCGGTGTCAGGAGCTGCCACATGCTGAGGGGGTGTATTTCTTTTTCCCTAGGGCGACGGCTTGTTTGCCGCCTTGTTTCAGAGAATGAGATGGCAGGGCTGCCAACGTGGATGCCAACGGGGCATCACGCTCATCAGCAGCCCATAGACCGGTCACGTCATTCACTGCTAAATAATGAGCCTCCGTCTTCCTGCATCTTTTCCGTATCCCTCTAGCACCCTCCTACATTTCGGTGCTCTCCTCATTTGTATGCTGGTTCTTGTTCTATCTCGCACCCCTCCTTCGTCTTTACTATCATCTTCCTCTCTGTCTCCATCAGTCCATCTTTCTCATGCAACTATTTTCCTGCATCTAGCGCTCTCCATCTTGCTCTCTCCTCTCTTGTCTCTCAGTCGCTGCCCCATTAGTTTACTGGCCAGTGGAGTGTGACAGGTCGCGGTAATGCAGCTCTTGTATTAGCGTCACCGGGTTAGGAGTGTGTGTGTATGTGTATGTGTGGCGGGACTTTTCCATTAGCGGGCCCTAATGTTCTGACAAGCTGGCACAGCCTCTCGCCACATTCGTACACCGATCGCTAGCCCCCAAATCACATGCTGTGGAGGTGTCACAGTGGAGGAAACGGGAGCATAATCAGTCTGGGCTATGCACTGTCACAGAGGCCGCTGATGGAGCCGAAACATGCCGCCAGATGCCTCACACTTCACACACTCCAGACACCCGCTTCCGTCTAGTGAAATGGCCAGTGCATGATGGATTGGTCAGATTGACCAGACTAAGATCTTGGTGTCTGTTTTTCAGCATGCCGGCTACCTTTGTCCCTTGATGTAACGTTATTAAAGTCAGGGTTTGATGACTTGGTTGGGACATCTGTGTCGCAAAGCATGTTGGCGTACTAAACAATATGTCTGTGAAGTACTAGCTTTACACATGAGGTAACAAGAAAAAAATTATTTATTATAAATTATTATTATTATTGTTTTGTTTTATTATTATTACTATTTTATTATTATTATTTATTTTATTATTATTTTATTATTATTTTATTATTATTTATTATTATTAATATTATTTATTTTATTATTATTATTATTAGTAGTAGTAGTATTTTATTATTAGTATTTCTTATTATCATTATTTTATTATTATTATTATTATTTTAGTAGTAGTATTTATTATTATTATTTTATTATTATTATTTATTATTATTATTATTATTATTATTTACTTTACTATTATTTATTATTATTATTTATTATTATTAAAGTTTTTTTTCAGTTTCAGTTCACAGTTTTATTCCTATAAAAAACACAGACATATTAGTATTTTTTATTTATTTATTTATTCTTTGTGGGATGTGTTTTGCTCTTGATCCCTTTGAAAACAGATCAAACGAGTTCTTGTTGCTATTATCAGATGTTTGCTGTGCTAATTTTTTGCCTGTTCCTTTGCTGTTCGCCGTATGCGTGTGTGTTTCATTCGACACAGAAAATGCTTGTTAGGTAGATGATCAGAGGCCTCGGGTCTGACGCTGTCAGCACGGCTCAGAGAGACGCTCCCGGATCACGCGTGCCAAGAGCAAGACTTTAGTGAGAGGGGGTGCTAATGGACAAGGTGACTGATATTCGGCGTGTAAAATAACTTTTTTGCAGCTGAAGTATTACCTACTTAATGAAATTGGTAGCAATTTCACCAGACAGTGCTTTTAGCATGATAGAGAATGGGTCATGGATAAAAGACACTGACACCTCCTGTCCTGCTCGGCGCAATTCTTCAAAATAATTATAATGCCGCAGTTACTTAAAAAGCGCCGCGGTACGCTCCGCCGCTGATTCGGACGCAGGGGAGAGGTGAAGTATGGCTTCTTAAGTGAGACCACGACGGGCTGGATCTGGAAGAAGCAGCACACAGTCACTACCAGCCAGCCAAAATTTTAAATACATACTGTAATAGACCCAGTGCACGGCGGACCTGTAATGGGAAGGAATAAGGACAGGAAGCAGGTGACGTGTCTCCTGGCTATACAGCGGTATCTCATATAGTTAGCATTTGACAGGAATAAACAGGAACGGCTGTAAATCAGGACCAAAACTGCAACTAGTTCCATCCGCAGCGAGATAATTATGTAAAAAGCGACACAGATATGAGTTATCGTCTCAGGTCTGGAATTATTATGTGGACTTGTCGGTTCCATGTATCATTCTTTGTCCCGTGATTTGCTAAGTAAAGACAAATGATCCGACCAATCCCTGTCCCTCCTGGAGGGCTCAGACTGTGAATGAAACACCAGCCGTGGCTCTAATGAGCATTTTTCAATTACATCTGTCATCTAGCAATAATACCATGATGTATTAAGCTCTATTAAATTTATGTTCATGTGTTATTGTTTTCAGATTTAGGGGAAAAAATGATTTGTAGTTTTTTGGGTGATTCCATCTTTACCAGTTAAAGGAACAAAACCATATTGAGAAAAAATAAATAAATAAATAAATACCTCATATTATTATTTATTAATAATATTTATTATTATTATATATTAGTATCAAAAGCACTTTAAAATGACACGTGAAAAAAACTGTAGTGTGCTTTAATGTTAATAAAAAATGGAAAAATATTTAATGCTATTGAAAAAATCTTTAGAGTTTTTATTGGATCTAAAATCTTACCTGGCCACGGCTAGTATAAAAAGATTTAGTTTTTATCACCTGTTTACACCTACATAGTAATAAAACTAGGCTGTTTTAAACCAGTAAATGGTATGTTAAAATGTATTTATTATTCTGTTTTGACATAAATGGACGAAGACATTTTCATATTTTGTTTTGTTCTTTTTGAACACCTCTGATAGCACCTAGTACATTCACCATTTGTTACTATAAGTGGGTGGCTTATATGTGTACTAACACTAGAAGTAGTACACATTGTTTAGTAGGCTAATGTGTGATTTAGGACGTGGCATCTAATATGTATAACTATGTAACTAATGTGGCTTTGGAAAAG
This sequence comes from Trichomycterus rosablanca, assembly GCF_030014385.1. Classification (NCBI taxonomy): domain Eukaryota; kingdom Metazoa; phylum Chordata; class Actinopteri; order Siluriformes; family Trichomycteridae; genus Trichomycterus; species Trichomycterus rosablanca. Next base: position 6,140,128 of record NC_085991.1, read on the forward strand.
TAATAATTCTATTAATTATACACCGACGAAGCATAACGTTATGACCACCTTCCTAATATTGAGTTAGTCCCCTTTTGGCTGCCAAAACAGCCTTGCAACTGTGATGTGTAGTGTGTATTGACACCTTTCTATCAGAACCAGCATTAACTTCTTAAGCAATATGAGCTACAGTAGCTCGTCTGTTGGATCGGACCACACAGTCCAGCCTTCGCTCCCCACGTGCATCAATGAGCCTTGGTCGCCCATGACCCTGTCGCCGGTTTACCACAGTTGGTAACTTCCTTGGACCATTTGATAAATACTGACCACTGCAGACCGGTGAACACCCCACCAACACAGTCATCCCCTGAAGTTTTAAAGATACCCCTGTTTTAGACATAATGCAACCTCGTTGTGTAGGACATTCTTAACCGGTGTCAATCATCTCTTTGGCTCCTGGTTACAGTTGGCAGTGGCATCATCAGCAATCAAACTCACAATTTCTTGATGACACCATGGAGCTGAAATTTTGATTCATGTATTTATTTTTTGTATATACAAAAATCTATACACATTTAATATAGTCATTTAAAATGAAATTATACAGTAAATACATACAAAAATTTTTTTTTAAGCCCATTAAGGCTTTATTATGCAACAGACTGTACTTATGTCCCAAAATGTGTTTAAAATGGACAGTAACGCAGAAGAAATGGAAGCTAAATACGGGTTTGGTGTTTCAGTGGGCCACTGAATAAAAAGGAAGGAGAATTGTAAAGCGCTTTCTACCTAGATGACACTTAAAGTAATGGAACTGGTCTGATTGGCTTGTTGCATTGTCAGAACTGTCATCATACTGGGTTTGAAACGTCAGCTCATGACAGAGTGTTTAAGAGGCCGGCGAGTGAAACCATCATGTTAAAATCGTCATGGTGAAAGTGTATCATGTGATGCCATGTTCAGTTTTATAGGCAGTATTAAACAGCAGGAACATGATGTAGCTAATTCTTATTGTTATTATTATTATTATTATTATTATTGTTGTTGTTGTTTTTTAAATTATTTTTACTATTATTATTTTTTTTAATATGAATAATTTTGTTATTATTATTATTATTATTAAATTTATATTATTATTATTATCATTATTATTATTATTGTTGTTTTTATTATTATTTTACTATTATTTTTATTTAATCATTAATAATAATGTTGTTATTATTGTTATTATAGTATTATTTTATTATTATTATCATCACTGTTATCATTATTATTATTATTATTTAAAATAATTAATTATATTATATAGTAATAGTGATATATTTTAGCTTTACCCTGGTTGAACCAGAGAATCATCAATGTAAGGACAAAAAAAGATTAACATTTTAATGGGCAACACCCACTCTGTGCCACTGTGTTGCCTGTTGTATCAATAATAAAAATATTGTTATTATTTTTAATATTAATGTTATTATTATTAGTGTTCTGGTGGATCTTGGATATTGCGAATGTGGTAGGAAAGCACCCTGGACCAGGCAACAACCTGTTACAAAGCATCTCACACAATTACTTATTTATTCACTCACTCAGACTTTAGTGTAGCCAAGAAGGAAACTGAAGTACCCAGAGGAAACAGTGAGAGAACATACCAAACTTCTCACAGACAGTGAGACAAAAACAGAGGATCAAACCCATGTTTTCAGGATACTGGTGCTGTGTGACATCCACACTCCCTGCTGCGAAACTGTGACACCCATTATTATAAATACTTTTAAAAAATCATTAGAGTCACCTCTGCTACGATATGATTGTGGTGCTATCAGCATGCCGGGTGTTTACACAGACATGATCGGCTATGGACTGGCCTTGCACACGGTGTTTTCACAAGGATCCGGACCTGCTGCAACCGCGACCCGGATAAAATGGTTGAAGGAAATAAAATTAATAAATATATTTAATTAATTTAATTAATATTATTATTACTAAAGGTCGCTTGGGTGGTGCAGCACTAAGTTACTACGGCTGGGACCCAAGGTTCAAATCCCCAGTGGTGCCATCGGCCATTCGGACATCTACACACAGACATTATTGGCTGTGTCTGAAGGAGAGAGATGGTCGAGACTCTGCGATTGATTGGTGCCATGTCCGACGTGTGTATTTTTGGAAAGCCGGACCCATTGTGACCCGGACCAGGGTAAAACAGGGATAAAAAGGGGAAATAAAATAAAAAATTTAACTTTAATTATTAGTAAATATTTGCCATTTAAAAAAAAAAATCAGCAATAAGCAAATTTTGTTCAGAAATATGTACAGATGTACTGATGTACTAACGAAGTCATTATAATTATATGATTTTGATAGTGGTGAAATGAAAGCAACAGTGAGTGACTCTGATGTGTAGGAGATTATTCGAGTGGAAGTAAAATAGGTTTTACCGACAGAATGAATCAGGATCTCTGAAGGATTTCGTCATATAAAGTAGAGAAAGGGTAGAACGCGGAGAAAGAAAGAGTTGTGTAGATGTGCAGCGAAGTGCCAGGTGGATGTGGAGGGGGTGTACTGCATGGCCCAGTGGTCCACCACCCAACGCCACTCACTTCGCCCCAAATCCCCATTCATCAAGGCCGCACAGGCCACCGGCCAAGCACGTCTTCCTATCATTACCCCTCTCACAATGCGATCCATGCCGCTAACCCTGCCTTCATTCCGCAGGATTAATAATATCTCTTTCAACCTTCACACTGTGATAAATAGGTGCGAGGAGAACAAAAGAGGGAAAAGGAACCAAAAGAGACGGAGTGAGACACGCTCGAAGGGGGAGGCAGAGTTTCGAAAAGAACAATCGAAGCCTGGAGTCTTCTGGTTTTGGCTTCAGGTTCATATGGGAGTCTTATAATCGTATGCAACTTTTACACCTGTTGTCGGCTTAAAAAAAATAAAAAAAAATAAATAATAATAATAAATAAATAATTTGCTATACATTGATTTCTGTTATACTCAATACAATTGGAATTCCAGTTATTTTAATATTAATATTAATATTATAAGTAAATAAAAAATTGGCTGTTAACTCGTTTTCTTGTACTGCAGTGTGATTTGACATAATAAGTTCATGTTTAATATAAATAATAATTATAGAAATATATATATATATACTGATCAGCCATAACATTAAAACCACCTCCTTGTTTCTACACTCACTGTCCATTTTATCAGCTCCACTTACCATATAGAAGCACTTTGTAGTTCTACAATTACTGTTTCTCTGCATGCTTTTGAAAATGCTCTCACCCTGTTCCTAAATGGTCAGGACCACCACAGGACCACCACAGAGTAGGTATTATTTGGGTGGTGGATCATTCTCAGCACTGCAGTGACACAGTAACAATGGTGGTGGTGTGTTAGTGTGTCTTTTGCTGGTATGAGTGAATCAGACACAGCAGCGCAGCTGGAGTTTTTAAACACCTCACTCTCCCTGCTGGACTGAGAATAGTCCACCAAGCAAAAATATCCAGCCAACAGCTCCCCGTGGGCAGCGTCCTGTGACCACTGATGAAGGTCTACAAGATGACCAACTCAAACAGCAGCAATAGATGAGCGATCGTCTCTGACTTTGCATCTACAAGGTGGACCAACTAGGTAGGAGTGTCTAATAGAGTGGACAGTGAGTGGACACGGTATTTATATTGATGATGAAACCATGGAACAGTCAAAAGTGAGTGGATGGCAGATCTTAAGGATCATGAGGGCACGTACATACTAAGCATGTTCACAACATATGTAAGGGCATGTCCATTCAAGGCTGTAAAAACCATCAATGCTGTCTTATACTGGATTCTGTAGTGTACTGGAAGCAGGTGTAGAGATGCCAAAACTGGAGTGTGTGTGGGTTCATCGTACCAGCGTTTTGAACCAGTTGTAGACGAGCAACAGATCCTTTGTCAATTCCAAATTACAGTGGATTGCAATAATTTAATCTAGATCACTAGATCACTAGTTTTGGCCAAGCTACACCCCCTATATGTTAAAGTGAAAGGGACGAAGACCTAGTAGGAGCTTGTCTATTTAAGGCTTTAAAAACCATCAATGCCATTTTATACTGGATTCTGTAGTGTGCTGGAGGCCAGTGTAAGGATGCCAAAACTGGAGTAATGTGCCCTCTCTTCTTCATACCAGCATTTTAAACTAGTTGTAGACGAGCAAGAGATCCTTCGTTAATTCCAAAATAAAGTGGATTGCAGTGATCTAATCTCGATGTAACAAATGCATGATCACTAGATTACTAGTCTTGGTCAAGCTACACTCCCTTTATGTTGAAGTGAAAGGGATGAAGACCTTGTAGGGACGTGTCCATTTAAGACTTTCAAAACCATCAATGCCATTTTATACTGGATTCTGTAGTGTACTGGAAGCTGGTGTACTCTGGAGGACGCCAGAACTGGAGTAATGTGTCCTTTCTTTTCATACCAGCATTTTAAACCAGTTGTAAACAAGCAACAGATTCTTCATTAATTCCAAAATACAGTGGATTGCAGTGATTTAATGTACGTAGATGTAACAAAGCCATGATCACTAGTGTCAGAAACATGGACGCATAGTAGAAATTTTGAGAATTGGATGAAACAAGATGACAATGCAAAGAGTTTGGGTGTACTTTGATGAAATTTTTAATTTTGTGTTGTTTAGATTGCAACTCAATAGAAATTTACATTAATTAAACAATACAGATTATTTATTCGGATAGACTGCTATTAGAAATATGCAAAAAGAATAGTATTTTATGTCTGGATGCTTTATCAAAACCCAGATTCAACTGAATTGAATCAAACCTCCCGTTACTGCTGTGTAATTATGAAATTAGAGAGGAAAACAACAATCTTTCCCAGAGAAACAAAGACCAGAAGAAGTGTCATTTACTTGGCGGAATATTGTAAATGACCCTGACAGGTCTAAAATTATATCCCGATGAAAGATATCATTACTTTATTACTAAATCTAACGTGATTTATTAGCATCGCTCGCATCCCGCCAGCAGAAGCCTTCCAACAACACAGAAATATGAAATCATTATGCTAATTCATAGAACCATGTATGAGCATGATGTTAAGGTTTAATTAAAAACTGTCAATTGCATTTTTCCATCACTTCTTGCAAGATCTGCATGATTTATTGGATAATCTTTGTTTTGTTGTCTTCTTTTTAATATGTTGCATTTAGTTATGTCCTCTTGTCGCAGGTTTACCGTATCATTTGTCAGCGCGGGTCCTATAAGACATCGTCTTTACATTTGTAATGCACTCCTGATAGATAGAGACAGTCGTGCACTGTGATGCCGGGGATTATGTATGTTCTGAATCCTACTTTTATTGACAGATCTGTTAGTACTATTAAAAACTATTGTATTTAATCAGGAAACAAAACATATTCATGGAATAGATCTACAACCCCAAATCAGAAAAAGTTGGGACAGTATGGAAAATGCTAATAAAATAAGAACACAGTGTTCCTTACATTTACTTTGACTTTTGTTTCATTGCAGACAGTTTGAACCTGAGATATTTCAAGTTTTGTCTGATCAACTTCATTTCCTTTGTTAATAAACATCCATTCCATTCCACAATTTTAGGCCTGCAACACATTCCAAAAAAAGTTGGGACAGGGGCAATTTAAAGCTAGTAATGAGGTGAATCAACTAAATAATGATGTGATTCCAAAAAGGTGATGTCAACAGGTGATTGTAATCATGGTTTGGTACAAAAGCAGCATCCAGGAAAGGCTGAGTCTTTGATGAGCAAAGATGATCAGAGGATCTCCAGTTTATCAACAAATGTGTGAGAAAATGATTGAAATGTTTAAAAACAATGAACCTTAAAGAAAGATTAGAAGGGATTTGCATATGTAAAGGCCAAGGGCGCAAACTTAAGCTGTACGCATGTAATCTTCGATCTTGGATCATCACACAGTGGAAACGTGAGTTGTGGTCAGATGAATCAGCATTCAACATTGGTCTGTTTTGGAAAAAATGAATGCTGTGTGCTCCGGACCAAAGACGTCCAAAGTCCAAAAGCCAGGGTCTGTCATGGTATGGGGCGGTGTCAGCGCCCTTGGCAAAGATCATTTACACTCCTGTGATGGCAGCATTAATACAGAAAATACATTGAGATCTTAGAGTAACTGCCTTTAAGTGCTGCCTTTAAGATGTCATCTTTTCCAGGGACGTCCATGCATTTCTCAACAAGACAATGCAAAACCACATGCTGCACACATTACAGAGGCATGGCTGCGGAAGAAGAGGGTACGGGTACTGGACTGGCCTGCCTGCAGTCCTGACCTGTCCCCAATAGAGAATGTGTGGAGAATTTTGAACTGAAAAATGGGACGACGACCCCGTACTGTTGCACATCTTAAGATGTGTTTGCAGGAAGAACGAGACAAAATAAAAGCTGAAACACTAAATCACTTGGTATCCTCGGTTCCAAATGTCTTTTAAGTGTGGTGAAAAGGAATAACAACATTACAAAGTGGTAAATGCTTTACTGTCCCAACTTTTTTTGGAATGTGCTGCAAGCTAAATGGATTCCAAACCAAAAAAACAAACCCTCTGCTCTTTATGCACATTATTCTGAGCAGAGCTGCCAGGATAAAAGAAACAACTGTATAATATATACAGATGTTGGTAGAACTGGATTCCAGTATGTGATAAATATTGCACAGATTTAATTAGGAGGGTAGCACTGTCGCCTCACAGCAAGAAGGTCCTGGGTTCGATTCCAAGGTGTGAACGTGTGCCCTGCGATGAACTGGCGCCCTGTCCAGGGTGTTTCTGTGTGCCTTGCGCCAACTGAGAGCAGGGATAGGCTCCAGTACCCCCTGCGACCCTGATTAGGATAAGCGGTTTAGAACGTGAGTAAATGAGTGAGATTGAATTAGGAAGGATTAACCTGATCCTACCTCAGAAGCCTGTTGATCTTTAATATATGTGCATTTTTATTGAAGAGACGTGACTCTGATGTATCCTGATGTATCATTTACCTGTAAGTTCTAGCATTTGTCCTTGGTGAGGAATTAAAACAATAAGGCGGGTAATATTGGGTGGACTTGGCGCAGTTGTTGAACAAAGGGACGCGCGTATGCTAATGAAAGGTAGAACCTCAGAGCAGCCTTTGGCCCGGCTGCTTCTCCTGGCCGTGTGATTTAAGAGTCGCTCTCTTGACTGTGACAGTGCGGTATTTCTATCACCCCGATTATAACTCGCCGTGATTATTCAACTCCAATAGTGCTGGCCCCCAACTGCATTTGGCCCAAACGTAATATCTCTCATGCATACATTATCCATCTTCCTTATTATCCACAATCGTTTCAGAATTAAATTCCGGTCCCTCCAATACGGGCGCGGAGAGTCGACTGCTCCGTGGCGTAGTCAAAGGTTAAGATAGCAATCAAAGGCACCTCAGCTATGTAGCCAGACACTTTAATATTTGCCAAGCAGATAATTGTGAGAGGACATAATATTTTTCTCTGTGCCCGTGCCCTGATTACCCCAAAGGCAGCGCACGGTTGGACAGCGTGGAGAGGAAAACTAGCACAAATGGAAATAATGAAGATCTTGCTGAAAAGAAAAACAAGAGGTTCATCTACACTGAGAGGAAAGAAGCTGATGTTCCTGATGAAAAGACTTCCAGTACAGAATATTAGAAATGTGCTCGCTTACTTCTGTCTTATGAAGCTAAAATTTTATCTCACTGATTATTGCGGGTTGGACTTAAATGAAATCTAATTCTTTTTTTTGGAAATAGAAGGGACTATACACTGATCAGCCATAACATTAAAACCACACTCACTGTCCATTTTATCAGCTCCACTTTCCATATAAAAGCACTTTGTAGTTCTACAATTACTGACTGTAGTCCATCTGTTTCTCTACATACCTTTTTAACCTGCTTTTATTCAATGGTCAGGACCACCACAGAGCAGGTATTATTTAGGTGGTGGATCATTCTCAGCACTGCAGTGACACTAACATGGTGGTGGTTTGTTAGTGTGTGTTGTGCTGGTATGAGTGGATCAGACACAGCAGTGCTGCTGGAGTTTTTAAACACCTCACGGCCACTGCTGGACTGAGAACAGTCCACCAACCAAAAATATACCAGCCAACATCGCCCCGTGGGCAGCGTCCTGTGACCACTGATGAAGATCTCAAAGATGATCAATCAACTCAAACAGCAGCAATAGATGAGCGATCGTCTCTGACTTTACATCTACAAGGTGAACCGACTAGGCTGGAGTGTCTAATAGAGTGGACAGTGAGTGGACACTATTTAAAAACTCCAGCAGCGCTGCTGTGTCTGAGCTACTCGTACCAGCACAACACACACTAACACACCACCACCATGTCATTGTCACTGCAGTGCTGAGAATCATCCACCACCCAAATAATACCTGCTCTGTGGTGGTCCTAAAAAAGTATGTAGAGAAACAGATGGACTACAGTCAGTAATTGTAGAACTACAAAGTGCTCCTATATGGTAAGTGGAGCTGATAAAATGGACAGTGAGTGTAGAAACAAGGAGGTGGTTTTAATGTTATGGCTGATCAGTGTATTTGTTTTGAAAAGGCATGGTAGATAGTGCTGCACCTCACAGCAAGTAGGATCCGGGTTCAGTTCCAAAGCCGGGCGGATAGGGTCCAAAGATGTATGGTCAGGCCAATTGGAGCTACTAGAAATAGCTCTGAGTGATTGTGTGTGCCCTGTAATGGACTGACGATTTGTCTGGGGTGTGTCCTACCTTTTTGACCAGTGAATCAGACCCACAGCGACCCTGATCAGGATAAAGTGGTGGTAGAACAGACCATAAATGCATGAATGTTGGAAATAAATACCTTAGATACATTTTTGGCATTTTGCAGATGCTTTAATACAATACTGTGACAGTATACAGTCTAAGCAATTGAGGTTTAAGGGCCTTGCTTAAGGGCCCAACAGTGGCAACATAGCAGAGGTGGGGCTTGAATCAGCAACCTTCTGATTACCAGTTCAGTACTGGCCTGAAAAATGTTCATTTATTAAATATATATCAAACATTATTTTCTTGACCCTGATTGGCCGTTAACTGATTTACAAGACAAAGCAGTCAAGGTCCTCTAAACAGTCGTGTTGGGGTGTAACGTGGGGTGTAACGTGGGGCGTAATCACCACTCACCAGCATTCTAGAAAGATCGGCTGCTGGAAACGCACAGGATCGCCCTCATGCTGCAAGCTGTTATGCATCAATCTATCAGGACCCCTGATCTGCATTCCGATTCAGGAACGCTTCCATCCACCGCCCTTCGAAAGCGGCGCGGCCGCCGGAACACGCGATAAATCCGTCTCTTTTGAACCCTCTTGATATGCAATTCTTAAGCTGTCAGGAGCACTTCAGATCCCGGGAAGGCTTTTGTAATGCATGTCGATTATCTTTGTTGGCCGGCGTGTGTGGAAGCTTAGACTCGAGGCATCGCTCCTGCATGGGGACAATGCAGAGGAAAAGGACTGGAGATGTTCCCCTCTTGTGAAATCTGGAGTAGGATTGTCATCAGTAACGATTGACGATAAACGGGGATCAGTGTAAAACCAAATTACATCCAGCATGTGTTACTAGAGTACCATATGTAAATAATAATAGTGCAACAATAATTTATAGACAGCTAATTCTGGTTATGTACATTTTGGACCAAATTAGTCATCACAGTGCAGTTATATTTCTCTGTTTACATCAGAGACTTACAGCGTATCTCCAGAAAAGAAATCATCTTTAAAATGCCATCTTTATCTAGGATTCACAATAATGAACCTACGTATCAAATGAAATCAAATTGATTCAACATCATTATTAACAAGGACGCTCGGGTGGCATGGCGGTAATGCTCGCTAGCCCACCAGTGCTGCGATCTGGAGCTCTCTGGTCTTTACACTGCATCAAAGACCACACCCACTTTTTAAGTCCGGTCTATTCCCACGCAGCAGACTAGTTGCCAATTTTGTCCGCTGCAGGTACTGCCAATTGTGCTCACTAGGGTGCGCCAACCCGACCGGTAGCATAGCTGATATTCGAACTCGGAGAGTGTCAGATTCATTTTTATTAAATTACACAGTTTTTATTGTTTATGGTTTTATGTGTGAAGAAGTGAAGTATTGTTTTATTATTACAGTGCTATTGTTTTATTCACACACACACAAGAAATATTTACACAACGCGTCGACAAATAAAAATCACAGCTGGTTGCTATAAGTAACCCTATAAGTAACCACAGTCAACAAAAAGGCCGTTACCCATAACATAAGACCATAGCAGTCTCACTAATAGGCGGTAGATGTAACATCCCTCTTGCTTTAACTATGAGGTCCCTCCCCTCTAGGACCTGCCGGCCAATCCTCAAGCAGGAGAAACTAGAGCGGGCATTCAAACACACACAACAATAACATTCATATGGCCATACCATTCAGTGTACACATTCATACACAATTCATAATGCATAAGCAGCATTCAGCTAGCTTTATTTATTACTCTGTTCTTTTCTGGTATCTTCAGGTACCTTACACACAACAAAGTCCCGGACCAACTCCGACCTCCGCCGACACCTGGATCATCTCCCAACAACAGGTAAGTACCTATTTATTGATTTACACTACTTACATTGGATACCTAAGTCTAGTCTTGGTGATGTGTAAGGAGTACTTACATCATCACAAAATATATAAGGACATTTTGTACAGGGCTTGTGCTGTTAAGTGCAGTTGTGTGTGGTTTGGGACACAACCGAAATGCTGGGTGTTCTGGGTTATCTTTCAAGCACTTTCAGTTTGAATAGTCACGAATCATCATAGTGTCTATTATTTTTAATGAGTATGTACTGTATGTAATAATGTTCATAAACAACTTAAAAAACTCCTTAGACATCAAACAGTACAAAAGGACTAGAATTAGATTTAGCGGCTCAAGACTAGTGTAGTCTCACTTTAATACAATCGATGCTCTCAGTCTGTGTCTCAGACCTGAACACGGCGGGGACCGTCACTGTCGGTGTGTACACCAGAGGAAGCTCTGATTACGAGACAAAGCCGGAGTCCTCGGCGGCGGCGCCCGCTGCTCCCTCATGCGTCTAAATACAGCGTCGCCTAATTACTCACACCATTAGTTTATTGCTTTTATATATTTGTTGGCGATTAGCCATGGAGTTAAAGTCCATCCGGCGAAAGCTTAATTACTTCAATCAGTGCCTGTGTGTACAGACACACTCATAAATACACACACTAGTACACACCGTGTGATACTAATACATTCCTGAGAAGGCTTCCCACAAGACCCTGAAGTATAGTATGTCTGTGGGGTGGCGCAGTGGCTCAGTGGGTAGCACTGTCGCCTCACGGCAAGAAGGTCCTGGGTTCGATCCCCAGGCGGGGCGGTTCAGGTCCTTTCTGTGTGGAGTTTGCATGTTCTCCCCGTGTCTGTGTGGGTTTCCTCTAAGAGCTCCGGTTTCCTCCCACAGTCCAAAAACATGAAGTCAGGTTAATTGGAGACACCGAATTGCCCTATAGGTGAATGGGTGTGTGTATGTGTGTGTGTGTGTGTGTGCGTGTGTGTGTCTGCCCTGCGATAGACTGGCGCCCCGTCCAGGGTGTAACTGTGTGCCTTGCGCCCATTGAAAACTGGGATAGGCTCCAGCACCCCCAATCACCCCACCCCCGTGACCCTAATTGGATAAGCGGTACAGTATTTCTATAGCTGGGCACTGATGCTGGTTAAGATGCTGGTTCATCTGATGTTCAGGTTCATTCCAAAGCTGTTCAGGTCACTGGAGTTTCTGTATGTCTTGATAGATCTTGCTTTGCGCACTGGGGCACAGTCATGGACCTTCCCTAAACTGTTGCTACAAACATGGAAACATATGATTTCCTTTATAATTGATTTATTACACCTGTTAGCAATTGTGTGGCTGATTAGCATACAGTGACCCTTAAACCTTGGCCATATGAGAAGCTGCAATAAATCCCATAGTACCACCTTACTACAGCAACTTGATGTACCCACAGCAGGCGGAACTTGTCATAAAGTAAGCGATAACAACGCCTAAACATTATGATTGGTCAATTTTACTGTCATTTGAAATTGACCTTTTATTAAATTACTATTTCTCGACCTTAAGGTTGTAAAATTATATTGAATAAGGAGACAAAGAAGCTTCTTTAAATAACCCTTATATTCCAACACACATTGAATAGGCGGTGTGAAGGGGTTTCCAATCGTGGGGTTGGAGGGGGGAGAGGTAAGAAAGGCAAAGAATGAGGCATATTTGAGCACTGCAGTAAAAATTTAAGATACATAATGCAGGTCACTTATAATAATTAAGGGTCTCTGGGATGGGCGTGGGCGTACTGACACTCTGGACAGGTATAAAATACGTATCAGGCCTGGCCACCGGGACAATAACCACTGATCACTCTGCTACAGGCTCTTAACTGTCCATCTCACCCGTATCCCACACACTCGTCCTCTCTGTGCAAACACACACACGTCTCATCAGCTTCAATACTCGGCACTATCTGTTCTGAGCCACAATAGGAGCGTTCTCATAAAGACAGAGGAGGACGGTGAGGGTGAGGAATGGCTGGACGCTACATGTTATAGCTGAGATCTGGATCAAGTGTGTCTGGGAATCTAGAAGAAAAGAAACAACTGAGTTGGACACTCTGCTGTTCTGTCAGGCAGGAAACACCCTGGATAGGTAACCAGTCCAGTAGCTCCAGTTAGCCTGACCGCATATCTATGGACTTGTAGTTACATAACAGAAAAGACCCTGGTTGACCATCCAAGGAATCAAACTCACACCCTTCCTACTGTAGGGCGACAGCATTACCCACTGCTCCACCATGCCGGCCTGTACCAAATATTAATTTATTCATTCATTCATGGACTGTTTTACCACCGAGGTAGGAAGCACACCGGACAGGTTGCCAGTTCATCACAAAGCACACACACTCACACTAAGGGCAATTTTAGTAGCTCCAATTAACCTGACTACATGTTTTTTATTACTCATAGGAGGAAACCGGAGCACCCAGAGGTAACCCACCCAGACACGGAGAGGACCCGGACCACTCCACCTGCGAATGAAACCCAGGACCTTTTTATTGAGGTGACAGTGCTACCCACTGTGCCACCCTGTACCAAATATTCATTTATTCATTCATTGATTGAATGGTTTTACCACCATTTTATTGTATTCAGGGTTGCAGTGGGTACAATTCACTAGGCGTAAGGTAGGAAACACCATGGACAGGTTGCCAGTCCATCACAGAGAACACCCACACACACATTTGTACACACACCCACACTTTGGGAAATATTAGTATTTCCAATTTACCTGACTGTATGTTTTTTTACTCTTCGGAGGAGACCGGAGCGCCCGGAGGAAACCCGCCCAGACACGGAGAGGACCCGGACTTCTCCACCTGGGAATCAAACCCAGGACCTTCTTGCTGTGAGGTGACAGTGCTACCCACTGCACCACCCTGTATCAAATATACTGTATAGTATTGCATAGTACTGTCAGACTATTGGTATAGGGTTCTAATAGGGTTCTTATTATAAAATGCCATAAATGCTTTTCACTAATCGTAACAAGACCCTTGTTGTCCATGAAGACATTTTAGTGGAATTATGGTGCTAATACAAACATCAAGGTTAAAAAATAGGGATCCAAATTTCCTAGCAGCACCCCTGAGCGCACTTACATGTGTGTGCTAACACTTCAGCAAATTAGTTCAGTGTGAGTTATAAGCCACACACACTTGAAAATTAAGTTTCAGTGTTGGACCATCGCTCTGCTTATTTTCCTAATGTAGTAGTTAGATCTTAATTCCAGCAGCCCACCCCCCACTTCCCCTCCCATTTGAGCTTACACACCCCGTATTAAAAACAAAAATAGAAGTTTCCATGGACACAAATGAAATTGAGAAAAAAAATGACCCAAACATGTTTTGTGGGAAATGAATTGTATTAAATGGGCTTTTGTGCACTCATTAGCATAATTGATATGCTCTAAAACAGTTGCTGCATTTTAAATGACCATTATGAATGCATGTAATTAATTATAAACCACACCAGTGAACTGAAGATTAAGAGCAGGGAGTACTTATATGCAAACCAAGTCAGCAAGCAAAAAAAACAACTCAATTCAAGATTTCTCATTCAGCAACGCATGCCTATAGTGTCTTAAAAACTATTCAGTCCTTATTTTTATTTTATTTTAATTAATCGCTTTATCCTGGTCAGTGTTACGGCAGGTCAGGTAACATTGGGTCAAAGGCAGAAATACACTGGTCAAGGTGTTAATCCATTCAAGGGCTTTGGGTATCTCACCACTGAGATAACCTGACTAGTGTAATAGACCACAGCTATTATTATTATTAGTATTTATATTATTATTATTATTACTATTTATATTATTATTATTTATATTAGTATTATTATTATTATTATGGTTATTAATACCAACATTAATAATAATCAGAGCCTTATTAGTAGTAGTAGTAGTAGTAGTAGTAGTAGTATTTGTTATTTATTAGAGCCTTACTATTATTATTATTTTCAATATTATCATTATTATTTATTAGTCTTATTATTATTATTATTATTACTATTATTATTTATTAGAGCCTTATTATTATTATTATTATTATCACTGTTATTTATTACAGCCTTATTATTACTATTATTGTTATTATTATCATCATTATTATTAATAATTTATTATTTTCATTATTATCGTTACTATTTATTAATCTTATTATTATTATTATTTATTAGAGCCTAATTATTATTATTACTTTCATTATTATCATTACTATTTATTATTTACTAGAGCTTTATTATTTTTATTATTATTACTATTATTTATTATTATTAATGTTATTATTATTATTATTTGTTAGAGCATTATTATTATTTACTGCCTAATTATTATTATTATTATTATTATTATTATTATTATAGTTATATTTCAAGCCCTAAATTTATCAAACAATTGTGTAAATACAGCAACAAATTCTGTTAACATTTTAGTTCATACATAACATTTTAGTTTCCTAAGTATTTTGTTTTGTATTAATCTATTTATTATTAGTAAATTTTGTAGTGAAATGATTATAAATATCATGTTGTAATAACTGGTTATGTAAAAAAGAGTTGAGAACTGAACACATTAAGGCATTGTACACACTATATGCTTGCACAGTGTCAAGGTCACTTCAGTGGAGATAGCCAGTAAAATAAAGTCGTTGGCCACAGATTGATCTTAAATTATGCACAAGGTGCCAGTGTGGGGAAATAAAAGCCGCTGTAATTGAATTGAAAATGTCACGTCTTGCGGCCTCGTCGTTCTCTGTACAATGTAAGGCGTTTTTGCGTAACCTTTTGCAGTATGGAGATAATTTGTCCTTGATAACAGAAAATCGGAGAGCTACCATTTGCTAGAGTGGGTCTTTATTTCTGAGCTGTGCTGACTATTCAAGCAGCATGCTAACTGCTATTGCACGCTGAGATAGCTGTAGGACTGTAGCAGGCACATAAAGAACACAGTGATATATGGGATGCTGCTGGGAAAGATACAGGGGCAGTTATTTGTAAGGCCAGGGTGCTGATAAGCATTCAGGGCACTTCCAGCCACATTCACACCGTTTAGGGCAGTAATTAGCCTCCTGTTCTTCTAGCCTGATAACATAAAGCTATTGGACTGGAGATACTGTCTTGACAGGTCTGGCAGTTTCCCAGTTCCGATGCCCATGTTAGCCGTGTTGTTAGAATACACTACGGGTCTGTCTGTAAACCTAGTGATCTCTCTCTACCTCTACATAGATGCATTTTACATCATCTTACTAACTCCTGAGAAGAGGGCATGTCTAAATTCCTAGATACCTTAAGATGCTGCCTACTAAGGTGCCTTAAATCAAAGCTAGTGCATCTAAATACACTGATCAGCCATAACATTAAAACCACCTCCTTGTTTCTACACTCACTGTCCATGTTATCAGCTCCACTTTCCATATAGAAGCACTTTGTAGTTTTACAATTACTGACTGTAGTCCATCTGTTTCTCTGCATGCTTTTTTAACCTGCTTCCACCCTGTTCTTCAATAGTCAGGACCCCCACAGGACCACCACAGAGCAGGTGTTATTTAGTTGGTGGATCATTCTCAGCACTGCAGTGACGATGACATGGTGGTGGTGTGTTAGTGTGTGTTGTGCTGGTATGAGTGGATCAGACACAGCAGCACTGCTGGAGTTTTTAAATACCGTGTCCACTTACTGTCCACTCTATTAGACACTCCTACCTAGTTGGTCCACCTTGTAGATGTAAAGTCAGAGACGATCGCTCATCTATTGCTGCTGTTTGAGTTGGTCATCTTCAAGACCTTCATCAGTGGTTACACCACCAGTGTCACTGCAGTGCTGAGAATGACCCACCACCCAAATAATACCTACTCTGTAGTGGTCCTGTGGGGGTCCTGACCATTGAAGAACAGCATGAAAGGGGGCTAACAAAGCATGCAGAGAAACAGATGGACTACAATCAGTAATTGTAGAACTACAAAGTGCTTCTATATGGTAAGTGGAGCTAATAACATGGACAATGTGTATAGATTTAATAGATTTGTCTGTTAGTCTTATACAATTAAACATAAAGCTAAACACTGATTACCCTAAACATTAGGACCACCTCCACAAAGTTGAATCAGTTCATCTGGACACAAGTTTGTTGAAGAGATACAATTCGTATTCGTAGTGACGAAAAGTATCTCTACAACAAACTTGTGTCCAGATGAACTGATTCAACTTTGTGGATTTGTGTACCTGGATTATTGAGCGTGCATCAACAGATTAGGACCACCTGACATCTGTCCTGTGGTATCTGGTACCAGGACATTACCGGCAGGCCCTTCAACTTCTGTATGTTGGCAAGTGGATCATCCTGCAGTGATCCTGGTGCCATCTCTGCCCCTTACCTTACAAGCTTTCACAGATTGGGATGAATGGATACAAATGGATACAAATTCCCAAAGACACACTCCTAGAGGAATAGAATGCAGGCTGGTGGAGCTCCACCAGCATTGAGCAGCCAACTCCAGATGTCCATGAGAGCATGCCACAGATGTAAAGACGTTTTTCACCATCCAGCTGATTGAACAACCACAAAAAAAAAACAACAACTTCATATTCATGTCCTCTGTCTTGCAAGTGTTTAGTTGCTCCCTGACACTAAAGAGCCCTGGATCTATAAATCCGGCCACTTCCCAGCTCAGGATGTCGAGTGTTTCATGGCTGATCATCTTAGATTTATCTCCGAACATACCGCGGCCGAATGTACTGTCCACTCAGACGGCGAGTTGTTTTGCCGGGATTTGCTCTGTGTTAGGAAGAGTTATGAACACCCGACGCTTTACGCCCTGAGACGTGAAGACAAAGCCGTTTACTGCCTGTTGCGGCGGGGCTTTCTAAATCCACTTATCAATCTAGGCGCCGTCGGACAAATTCTCCCTGGCAGCCGAGACCGGAGAGACGGAGCCGTCTTTATGAAGTCGTTCTCTACGTGTCGGTCGGCATGAACGGACGTGAAGCGGATGTTCAGGTTCATCACAGTTTCCCACTTTTTAGATGTTTCGTGTTGCTCTTCTCCGTCTCCTCCAGTCTATCGGGAATTCTTTCCAGTAAGTTTAGAACCATTACTGAATGGATTTATCTTCATTCAGTTGTGTAAGCATTACTTCTTTGGGCACTGCGATACAGTCTGGTTTTACACCGATCAGACATAACATTATGACCACCTTCCTAATATTGTGTTGAGCCTTTTTTTGCTGCCAAAACAACCCTGACCCGTCGAGGCATGGAGTCTGACACCTTTCTATCAGAACCAGCATTAACTTCTTCAGCAATTTGAGCTACAGTAGCTCGTCTGTTGGATCGGACCACACGAGCCAGCCTTCGCTCCCCACGTACATCAATGAGCCTTGGCCGCCCATGATCCTGTCGCCGGTTTACCACTGTTCCTTCCTGGGACCACTTTTGATAGATACTGACCACTGCAGACTGAGAACACCCCATAAGAACTGCAGTGTTGGAGATGCTCTGACCCAGTCGTCAGGCCCCGTCAAACTCGCTCAAATCCTTACGTTTATTCATGTTCTCCCCTTTTTTCCCGATTTAGCGTAGTCAGTTTGTCTTCCACTGCTGGCGGTCTCTGATCGCATTCGAGGAGGGTATGTTGCAGTCCTTTTTGCCCATGCTTCCCCACCCTTTTAGTCCAATCATCCCACCCAGCAGACGCAGTGGCCAATTATTGTCTGCTGCAGGCACTGCCAATTGTGCCCGCTGGAGTCCGGTCATCCCACCCAGTAGACGCGGTGGCCAATTATTGTCTGCTGCAGGCACTGCCAATTATGCCCTCTAGAGTCCGGTCATCCCACCCAGCAGACACAAGGGCCAATTATTGTTTGCTGCAGGCACTGCCAATTATGCCCTCTAGAGTCCGGTCATCCCACCCAGCAGACACAAGGGCCAATTATTGTCTGCTGCAGGCACTGCCAATTATGCCCGCTAGATGGGAGCCAAGATTCGAACCGAGGTGTTCAGAATCTCGGCACTGGTGTGCTAGCGGAATACCCCGCTGCGCCACCTGGGTGCCATTGCTTAACAAATTTGACCAATTGAGTCATAGTGGGTCTTGTGCCAAACAGAGGGTCTGTCTGAAAACCTATTGTTCTTTCTCTCACTACAAAGACACATTTCATGTCATACTCCACTCCCTAGAAGAAGGCTGCCTAAATTTTCAGATGCCTTAAAATGCTGCCTACTAAGAGTGGTAATCTGACCAAATAATGAGGGAGCATCTGATGCTTCCCTAGCGCTAAAGGCAATCCCAGCATTCAGTGTGGCACAATTTTTCTTACAAAAAAGTACAAATATTGGCGCAGTGGGATATTCCGCTAGATCACCAGCGCAGAGATTCTGAACTTCTAGCGGGTTGTGCCACCTAAGCCCACTGGTTTGAATGCCCTGATGCTAACTGTGGTGCTGCGGTGTTATAATCATCTTAATCGCCGTCTAAGTCTAAGTAGTGCGTCTAAATAATCTGCCTTATGGGTTTGATGTCTTATTATTATTATAATCCTGTCTATTTAGGCAGCTGCCTAGGTAGGCAGCAAGGTAGCTCACTAGGTTTTCAGACAGACCCCATGAGTTTGTTAGACAAACAGCAAGCATCGGATGCTCCTTTGTTATTCAGTCAGAATATCGATCAGAATTAAGGCACCTCAGTAGGCAGCATTTTGAGGCATCTAAGAATTTAGACATGCCTTCTTCTCGGGAGAGTGTAGGATGACGTAAAATGTGTCATCAGGGAGAGAGGGTTCAGTAGGTTTTCAGACAGACCCAATATAGTGTACGCAGGTCACTTGTTCCTGTCGTGTGTATCTCTTTTATCTGTTTATCTCTTGGACCTACATAGCATGACCTTTGGTATTTAGCAGCGAAAGGGCAGCGCCCGCATACTGGAAGCAGCTGCCGCCGGTGTTGATGGGTGTCGGCCTGAAGCGAGACATATGTGTGTTAACAGCAGGCGACAGATACAGGTGTCACTATCCAGTGTTTATTCCAGCCAGCATGGCCATGGGCAACACTGTGGCATCTCTCCGTCTGTGCCATGCTTGTTTCCTCTCATTTTCTTTCACTCTGTTTCATCCTGCCTTATTTTTAAATTCCTCCCTTTAACGATCATTTTATCCACTTTTATTTCTGCTCTCCGCAAACCCAGCCGTCCTTTATCCCTCGCCTCATTCCTCTCCCACTCCTCTCCTCTCCCTCCGTCTCGCTCTCCGTCTCCCCGCCCGAGGGCTGTGAGGATAGCAGGACCCATGCTAATCACGGGTGACACATCATTGAGGGGAGCGGGCTGTTTGCTGTCAGCAGTGTTTTTGGTTCATAATTATTTCACGAGTGTCACGTCAGTGTCAGGCTCGGGGGCGAGTCGGAGAGAGACAGGCGGCCTGCGGAGAGATTGAGGAAGGGTGGATTGGGAAGGGGGGGTAAAGAAGGAAAAAATGCAGAGAGAGAGAGAGGAGGAATGTCACAAGGCTGGCGTTAGCCATTTTCCTGCCCGGCGCTTGCAGACAGAACAGGTCCGATAGGGATGAAGAATGAGAGGGTGCGAGTGGGGTGTGAGTGGGGTGTTGGGTCGCTCTTGGGACTTGTTTTCTAAATCGCTGCCTGATCTTTGTTGGTGTTGAGATCACGCAGGGTCATGAGATGGACCTCCGGACTGACAGATTGTAATTCTAAATTGTAAATACACCGATGAGCCAAAACATTATGACCATTAATTTAAAATGCAAATGCCAACGCATGCTTCAGGAATATATTCATTGTTGCGCCAATAGTAGTTACTTATAGGGCCTGTCTAAAAACCTTGTAGTCTCTCTACATAGACACATTTATGCCATCCTACATGCTCCCAAGAAGAAGGCATGTCTAAATTCTTAGATGCATTTAAATGCTGCCTACTGAGGTACCTTAATTTTGATATATACTCTGGCAATTTTATTTAGTTAATTAATTTATATACAGTATATATATATATATATATATATATATATATATATATATATATATATATAATTATATATTAAATAATGCTTTGTTTTCATAGCCAAACAAAAGCATGCAGTGACTTGCAGCACTGATATTTAATAAATACATAAAAAAAACAATTATAAATAAATAAATTAATTAATAAATAACTACAAATATATAAATAAATGCAAAAATAAATAAATAAATGCAAAAATAAATAAATAAATAAATTAATTAATAAATAAGTACAAATAAATAAATACATTTATATTTAATAATGCTTTGTTTTCATAGTCAAACAAAAGCATGCAGTGAATTGCAGCACTGATATTTAATAAATAAATAAATAAATATTTGATAATGCTTTGCTTTCATTGCAAAACAAAACCATTTTGTAAATCGCTGCATGGAAATAAATAAATAAATAAATAAATAAATAAATAAAAATACATTTTAGCTTGTGTTCTTCAAATTGAGTATTTATATTCTTGTGTTTTTATTAGTAATATAAAGAAACAAAAATTAAGACAAAAGCTCATGACTAGGTGTCCAAATACTTTTTGCCATAAACAAAACTCCTAGATTATGACGTGTATCTCAGCATTTGAGGATTAAAGGCCTTGCTCAAGGGCCCAGCTGCTGAAGAGCATCAGTTGGGCTTTGCTTTAGGACTCTAAAATCTCTAAATATGAAGCACAGACACATTGGCCAGCCTGAAATGAAACACAGCCGATGCTTTAGACTTGTTTGAGATTTGAAATGAAACACAGCTGATTTGTGCTTTAGGTTCAAGCCCTGAACATAATAAAGTGGTCACCACACAAATTCCAGTTCCGTTTTGGGCCGAAGTTCAAAACACATGACGGTCATGCCCAGACAGCTGTGCATACAGATTTTGGTAACTGGCACAGTGGGCGGAACATGTCATAAAGATAGAAGAGGTGTTGCACAGCATTGTGGGCCCCAGAACCTGGGTTTAAGAAAATGCACTATATGGAAAAAAAAGTATTGGGACACCTGTTCTAATTTTAACATTTTTAATTTCTTGTGTAGTCCAGGTTTAATAAATCAATTATACAGTATAAAGGAAATGCTATGTGTTCAACTTTGCAGCAACAGTTTAGGGAAGGTCTGCACAATCACCCCCCAAATCCCTCTAAAAATAAGAAATAAAAAATAAATATTTCCTAATGTTTTGTTTTCATTGCTAAACAAAAGCATGCCGTAAATTGCATGTGATGTAAATAATAAATAAAAAGTAAACAAATATTTTGATAAAAAAATTTTTTCTTGTGCAGTTTAGGTGTAATTAATCGATTATATTATTATTAAATGATATGCGTCCTTTGCAGTAACAGTTTAGGGAAGGCCTGCACAATAACCACCCCAAAATAAATAAATAAATAAATAATAAATAAAAAATTTCATATTTTATAATTCCTTGTTTTCATATTTTTTTATTTTTAAATTCTTGTGTAGTTCAGGTGTAATAAATTAATTCTTTAAAGTAACTGATATGCGTCCAACTTTTTAGCAACGGTTTAGGGAAGGCCTGCACAGAGCCCCACCGAACAGCTTTGGAGTGTCCAGCAAGGTAACACTCAGGTGTCCAAATACTTTCGGACGTATAGTGTACATTCAGCGTACATTCCATCGAAGATCAAGGTGGAGGCGAAGGCTTGGACAAAACAGAACAAAGAGTGCGACGTGGGCTCGCTTCCTCGCTCCTCTTTCTCCGGTGTCACGGGCGTCAGCGACGCGGGGGGAGGGGGGGGAAGCAATCAATGATTTAAACAATAATGCCGCTCTCTGTATTCCCTGTCACACTCGCGCCTGCTCGCCGCTTCGAGGACTGTCACACACTGTCTCCGGCTCGACAGCTTATCTCCCACATCCTGCTACTCCATCTTGTAGCTGTCCGCCAGCATCCTCGTTCACACACACACTTTCACTCCCACTCTCCATGGCTCACTCTCTCTTCCTCTCTCCGGCAGACTCCGTTACTCGCACGATGCCTTCACTCTTAGTTAATACACTGTGTCCCTCTCTAACCCTCCATGTCTCCGCGTCTCCTCCTCCTCCTCACTCGTACACTGGAGTGGCAGGGCCGCTGGTTCAATGGCGGCTCTTTTTATGCCTAACTGCGGAAGCCTTTTGACTGGCATTCCAGAAAGCGTGTGGTAAACCTTCGGAAACACAAGCAGACAACTCCCTCATCCTTTCTCACACCGAGTCCCACACCGGCCTTCTCTACAACCTGATTTTAAATACTGTGCTTGAAGACATCAACTTATATTAAGCCAGCGGGACAAACAAATTACACCTGTCACCTCCGGTTTGCATAGACCGGACAGAAACTCGATATGAGCGACCATGTTCGTCCGGCGGACTTCTAATCACACTTTGGGACAGTAAGAGGACCCGATCACACCTCGACCAACAGAGCTGTAACTAAAGGCCAGAGGTTACACCAGTGACTCCTGTCTCTAACCTGTGCGTGTTGAAAGGTAATCCAGAGGATCGATACGTCCGTGGGGTGGACCGTCTCTAGGGAGCGTTAACCCCAGCACCGTCAGGCAGGGCACGGTAACTCGGCACGGCCGGGGGTCAGGGGTCGAGTCGACTGGCTAGCCGCTCGAATGTGTGGCTCCCTACTAGTTGCATTAGGAAACTAGACTGTAAGAAAGTGAATCCTCTCGTGAATCGATTCTTCAGCTGACTCTGACTCGCGAGTCGATTCCTCCCTTTAACTATTATTTCCCTGTTTTCTTTCTCTTTGTTTAGTTTCAATTTTGAAAATAAGCAGTCGGGCCCTCGACTCGTGTGTCAGCTGATTGGTGGACCGAGTAGCTGGTTGGCTGACCACAGTCATGGGTCCCACCCACTGATGGTCAGTAACGCTCTAATCTGACCACATTTTTCAGTAACGAGTAATCTAACGCGTTACTATTTCCAATCCAGTATTCAGATTAAAGTTACTTATCCAAGTTACTGTGCGTTACTATTTTTGTCATTTTCCTTAGTAAAAAGATATATTTTTGCTTTCTTCTTGCGTCTCGGGGAGTAACGTCTGTCCTATGCGACAACTAAGTCACGGGCTGCGTCCGGAATCGCATACTTAGTAGTATACACTTAGAAGTATGCACTACTCGGCTGGTAAAGAAGTACATCTTACCAACGTCAAGTGATGACGTGGGACGTGATCACGTAATATCACCATAGTTACAGACTCATTACAAACCCCACTCGCCAAAATTTAGGATATTTATCGTCTTTTTGTTATTTATTTGTCTTTAAAAATTTTTATTTTATTTATCTTACTTACACTTGTGAACAGAGGACTCCGTTTTCCGCTATCTTTCTTGTTTCTTATTCCGCTTCAATCGCCTACGCAGCTCCAGTTGCATTATAGGATACATTAGCGGACCGCATTATATAACTAATAAAGTAACTTGTAATCTACGTAACTTAGTTACTTTTAAAATCAAGTAATCCATAAAGTAACTAAGTTACTTTCTAAAGGAGTAATCAGTAATCAGATTACTTTTTCAAGGTAACTATGCCATCACTGGTAACACCTAAGGCTTTTCCCCTCTAACAGTAATAGTTAGGACTTTTTTGTGTTCCCTTTTGTGTGCTCTGCAGCTTGGGGCCTGTTTTCCTCGGCTGGTTTGTCTCAGTGGTATCAGCCCTGAGTTACAGTAAGAAAGTCATGGGTTTGAATCCCCTTCCGGGCTGCCAGGACCCCTCTGTGCAAATAGAGTTTGCATGTTCTCCCTGTGTGTGGGTTTCCTGCCACAATGGCTAAATGGAGCTACTAATAATTGCTAGAAGTGTGTATGTTTGTGTGTGTGTCTGCCTTGTGATAGACTGGCGATCAGACCCACCAGGACCCTGACCAGGTCAATCAGGTGGTAAAACAAACAATGAATGATTGATAAACCAACAAAGCTACATACAGTATTTAACTGTAATAACATTACTCATTCGATTCAACTGCCTTATCCTGGTCAGGGTCACGGTGGGTCCAGTTCCACTGGAAAACATCGGTCGCAGAGCTGGAATTCCCTGGAAAGGGTGGCAATTAATTGCAAGGCTTCAGCCACCACCAAGTGCCTTAGACATATTTAATTGTGTCTATGTATACGCCCACTTAATAATAATAACACCATGAGCTAGTTGGAGATGCCTTTTCAAAACCATGGGCATAAATATAGTGTTCACCACCACTTTGTGGATTTAACAGGCTACTCTGTTCTGGGGAGACTTTCCACAACATTCCCAAGTGTGTCTGTAGGAATTTGTGCACATGGTATAAAAGCATTTGTGAGGTCAGGCTATGATGCTTGACAGAAAGACATTAAACCTTGTCTTTGTCTTTATAAGGACAGGAATGGGCCTTCCTCAAAGTGTTGCCACAAGTGGAGGGCGATATTTATATACTTATTAGCAAAGATTGTGGCAGAAACACCTGAAATCATTAATTAGGCGCAATCACTAAGTAGTGGGTCTAAATAATCTGCCTTATAAATTCCACGTCTTATTAGAATCCTCTCTACTTAGGCAGCTGCCTAGATAGGCAGCAAGGCAGCCTACTAGATTTTCAAACAGACCCTGCGTGTCATTGTTAACCAAGCGGAATGAGCAACAGTGACCAGTTACCCAGAGGGGATCTCTTACCTCTGCGTCCAATATCGCCTCCTCTTCGTCACTTTCCCGGGTCAAACCATGTTTACACATTTGACACTGCAGGTGGCCTGTTTAAAAATACATGAACAATAAATATCATCCATCCCCTACTCCACACACACACACACACACACACACACACACACGGTCATGCTGTCCACTCTCTCCGAGCCCCATCTGCCCTTGTTTGGTGGATCCAGTTAAATAGGAGAGAGGAAATGGGAATGAAAAGCAAAGCCCCCTGCTCCTCCAGGGTGACTAATATCCTTTGTGTCAACATCAAGCCTTTCTTACTAACCCAGGACCTATGTTTCACACCGGGCCCCACCACGCAGCTCTGTAATGAGGCCCGTTTTAGCTCCTCATGCCTGTGAGATGACCAACAGCCTTTTCGCTCAGGGAAACTATAGAGGGTACATGATGGTCCTTTTTTCCTCTTTAATGCATGTAAGAACAAACCAAGAAGGTAATAGGTAATAATGTGTTCCATTCAGGTAACATCTCATTTACCTGAGTAATTTTTAATTGTACTTTAAACATTGATTCTAATTGGGGGAACTTTGTCTTCTCTGCTAGTTATTCTCTCTTTAAGCTCTTTTCTCCACAGTTGATTTCTTACTACCCACACGGAAATGTAATATATGACATATATGCCTCTATATCAATAATGGTTTTTCCACCTATTTTACCTGTAAGGTGATATACAGTATTATTATAACATAAATGTATCCTTTGGATATATGTAGATATAAGTTTATAACATATATGACATACCCATAATAAAATGTGTGTATGCATGTGTGTATGCACATACTGTATATTAAACATTTATATAGGATTAATTTTTAAGGTATTATACAGTATGTTGTATCCATATATGTTAGTATATACATTTAATTTATGTATGCAATTTTATTAACACAACATATATAAAAATGTATGTATGCCAGCATATGATTTTTCTATTTTTCAGGTATTCATGTATATGTTTTATATTTAAATGTTGAATAATATCCACATATACTGAGGAAATGTAAACCCCCAGACCTTGCAATGACGCTGTTGGCGCAGAGGGATAATCCACTTGCACATCACTGTCGACATTCTCAGCTCTCGGGTTCTGAAATCTCGGCTCTGCTACCGGTTGGCTGGGCCTGCAGCAGACAAGATTGGCTTTTGGTCTTCTGGGTGGGAAAGATCGGACTTAGAAGGTGGGGTTATTTCATATATTTGAGCAACTTATATGTCAAAAAATGCTTTTATATATATATATATACAGTGTATCACAAAAGTGAGTACACCCCTCACATTTCTGCAGATATTTAAGTATATCTTTTCATGGGACAACACTGACAAAATGACACTTTGACACAATGAAAAGTAGTCTGTGTGCAGCTTATATAACAGTGTAAATTTATTCTTCCCTTAAAATAACTCAATATACAGCCATTAATGTCTAAACCACCGGCAACAAAAGTGAGTACACCCCTTAGTGAAAGTTCCTGAAGTGTCAATATTTTGTGTGGCCACCATTATTTCCCAGAACTGCCTTAACTCTCCTGGGCATGGAGTTTACCAGAGCTTCACAGGTTGCCACTGGAATGCTTTTCCACTCCTCCATGACGACATCACGGAGCTGGCGGATATTCGAGACTTTGCGCTCCTCCACCTTCCGCTTGAGGATGCCCCAAAGATGTTCTATTGGGTTTAGGTCTAAAGACATGCTTGGCCAGTCCATCACCTTTACCCTCAGCCTCTTCAATAAAGCAGTGGTCGTCTCAGAGGTGTGTTTGGGGTCATTATCATGCTGGAACACTGCCCTGCGACCCAGTTTCCGGAGGGAGGGGATCATGCTCTGCTTCAGTATTTCACAGTACATATTGGAGTTCATGTGTCCCTCAATGAAATGTAACTCCCCAACACCTGCTGCACTCATGCAGCCCCAGACCATGGCATTCCCACCACCATGCTTGACTGTAGGCATGACACACTTCTCTTTGTACTCCTCACCTGATTGCCGCCACACATGCTTGAGACCATCTGAACCAAACAAATTAATCTTGGTCTCATCAGACCATAGGACATGGTTCCAGTAATCCATGTCCTTTGTTGACATGTCTTCAGCAAACTGTTTGCGGGCTTTCTTGTGTAGAGACTTCAGAAGAGGCTTCCTTCTGGGGTGACAGCCATGCAGACCAATTTGATGTAGTGTGCGGCGTATGGTCTGAGCACTGACAGGCTGACCCCCCACCTTTTCAATCTCTGCAGCAATGCTGACAGCACTCCTGCGCCTATCTTTCAAAGACAGCAGTTGGATGTGACGCTGAGCACGTGCACTCAGCTTCTTTGGACGACCAACGCGAGGTCTGTTCTGAGTGGACCCTGCTCTTTTAAAACGCTGGGTGATCTTGGCCACTGTGCTGCAGCTCAGTTTCAGGGTGTTGGCAATCTTCTTGTAGCCTTGGCCATCTTCATGTAGCGCAACAATTCGTCTTTTAAGATCCTCAGAGAGTTCTTTGCCATGAGGTGCCATGTTGGAACTTTCAGTGACCAGTATGAGAGAGTGTGAGAGCTGTACTACTAAATTGAACACACCTGCTCCCTATGCACACCTGAGACCTAGTAACACTAACAAATCACATGACATTTTGGAGGGAAAATGACAAGCAGTGCTCAATTTGGACATTTAGGGGTGTAGTCTCTTAGGGGTGTACTCACTTTTGTTGCCAGTGGTTTAGACATTAATGGCTGTATATTGAGTTATTTTGAGGGAAGAATAAATTTACACTGTTATATAAGCTGCACACAGACTACTTTTCATTGTGTCAAAGTGTCATTTTGTCAGTGTTGTCCCATGAAAAGATATACTTAAATATCTGCAGAAATGTGAGGGGTGTACTCACTTTTGTGATACACTGTATATATATATGTATATATATATATATATATATATGTATATACAGTGTATCACGAAAGTGAGTACACCCCTCACATTTCTGCAAATATTTCATTATAACTTTTCATGGGACAACACTATAGACATGAAACTTGGATATAACTTAGAGTAGTCAGTGTACAGCTTGTATAGCAGTGTAGATTTACTGTCTTCTGAAAATAACTCAACACACAGCCATTAATGTCTAAATAGCTGGCAACATAAGTGAGTACACCCCACAGTGAACATGTCCAAATTGTGCCCAAATGTGTCGTTGTCCCTCCCTGGTGTCATGTGTCAAGGTCCCAGGTGTAAATGGGGAGCAGGGCTGTTAAATTTGGTGTTTTGGGTACAATTCTCTCATACTGGCCACTGGATATTCAACATGGCACCTCATGGCAAAGAACTCTCTGAGGATGTGAGAAATAGAATTGTTGCTCTCCACAAAGATGGCCTGGGCTATAAGAAGATTGCTAACACCCTGAAACTGAGCTACAGCATGGTGCCCAAGGTCATACAGCGGTTTTCCAGGACAGGTTCCACTCGGAACAGGCTTCGCCAGGGTCGACCAAAGAAGTTGAGTCCACGTGTTCGGCGTCATATCCAGAGGTTGGCTTTAAAAAATAGACACATGAGTGCTGCCAGCATTGCTACAGAGGTTGAAGACGTGGGAGGTCAGCCTGTCAGTGCTCAGACCATACGCCGCACACTGCATCAACTCGGTCTTCATGGTCGTCATCCCAGAAGGAAGCTGACGCACAAGAAAGCCCGCAAACAGTTTGCTGAAGACAAGCAGTCCAAGAACATGGATTACTGGAATGCCCTGTGGTCTGACGAGACCAAGATAAACTTGTTTGGCTCAGATGGTGTCCAGCATGTGTGGCGGCACCCTGGTGAGAAGTACCAAGACAACTGTATCTTGCCTACAGTCAAGCATGGTGGTGGTAGCATCATGGTCTTGGGCTGCATGAGTGTTGCTGGCACTGGGGAGCTGCAGTTCATTGAGGGAAACATGAATTCCAACATGTACTGTGACATTCTGAAACAGAGCATGATCCCCTCCCTTCGAAAACTGGGCCTCATTGCAGTTTTCCAACAGGATAATGACCCCAAACACAACCTCCAAGATGACAACTGCCTTGCTGAGGAAGCTGAAGGTAAAGGTGATGGACTAAACCCAATTGAGCACCTGTGGCGCATCCTCAAGTGGAAGGTGGAGGAGTTTAAGGTGTCTAACATCCACCAGCTCCGTGATGTCATCATGGAGGAGTGGAAGAGGATTCCAGTAGCAACCTGTGCAGCTCTGGTGAATTCCATGCCCAGGAGGGTTAAGGCAGTGATAATAATGGTGGTCACACAAAATATTGACACTTTAGGCACAATTTGGACATGTTCACTGTGGGGTGTACTCACTTATGTTGCCAGCCATTTAGACATTAATGGCTGTGTGTTGAGTTATTTTCAGAAGACAGTAAATCTACACTGCTATACAAGTTGTACACTGACTACTCTAAGTTATATCCAAGTTTCATGTCTATAGTGTCGTCCCATGAAAAGATATAATAAAATATTTGCAGAAATGTGAGGGGTGTACTCACTTTTGTGATACACTGTATATATGTTAAAAAATTTACATGAGAATACATATTTCTGTAAACCACACATATGTGCCAATATACAGTATGTAATTGTTACAGTTTCTGCTAGGTTTTATATATAGTTTGCAAAAATATGGGCATATATTTTAAATATGACAATTTTATATATGTACATGTATTGGGTAGTAATGATTTAGTTTCTATCACATTGGAGCTACACCTTCTGTTTTTTGCACATCATATTGGACGGTTCTGAGGCCGAATCCTGCTGGATTGAGGCGACCGTGCCAACAATGGTGCTTCTGCAGGATATGATGGGAATCCCTGTCTGAACAGATAGACAATGAATCGTCTACTAGGCTAAATTCCATTGGCCACCACCAATGACACCACCTGGCCACTAGAGGGCTCTTGTATGAATACTGACTGGACTACTGACCACGAGCTTGCTGGACATACAGCAAGAATTTCAAAAACCAATTACATTATTTTGTACATAGTCAACTTCTGAAGCATTTTTCCCTGCATCGTACCAACTTTTTTAATGCCTTCAGCAAAAAACTTTTTCGGTTGAGCTTGTAGCCACTGATTCACTGCAAGAATTGTAAGAATCAGCTTTTAATTTCAGTGTTTTTATATTATATTTGTGGGAAAACATAGCTTGAAACTCAACGCCTTTTAAACTCATCACTCCCAGAACCAACTGACGTTGAGTTTTAGGGTACCACAGTATTTGAATACTTGTTGAATCTTATTCACAGCGTTCGTTAGGGTGAAAGCGTGACATCTTTTAAGTTAGTTCAATGTGACATTAAAGGAAAAGTGCCAAAATGAGATGCAATTGCATCATTAAACAAACGACCTCTCCGAAAGACAGCAAAAAAAAAACACTGGCACAAGGACGAGGCTCGGAACAGGACATCCATCAATCTTAGCGAGATCAATTTTCCAAAGGTCTCCCGAGCAGGGATAAAGGCAAACTGGGGTTAATCTGCAGAAATTATGTTCTTATTAATAATCATTTTTCAGATATCTAATGCCTGTGGAAGACTAACTCAAATGTTAATCGAAAGTGAAAGCGAATTCTGCTCTTTTTTATCCCAAAAGAAAAGGAGCGTGCGCTCTGCCAGCCAGTCTGCAAATCGAATTCCGTCTTTTTATTTATTCCGTAATTGTATTTCCTGTTTGCCTGTTCAATTCTATTACGCCACGGTATCGTCGGATAAAATCTACCGAGACGAACCCTAAACGTCTTTCATTTCTGTTTTTACAAGTTCATCTGTTCTGCTGAAGAGATCTGAATCGTTCGTGTGGTGGACTTGAGCCGTGTGAGAATATTCATGTCTTTGACTTTGCACACTCGGAGGATAATTATTGTTATTATCATCACGGTTGAGATCACTCCACAAGGACATGTCATGACAGTAAAACACACACACTTACACGCACACACACTTTCTCTCTCTGTGTATGATGGAAAATATCTCATTATCACCTTCAATATGTTAATCAATTACGTCTTTATTGCTTCGCCATCTAGCACGCTGAGTTTTATGTATACAATTATCCACCACAACTCATCTGTTCTTTTGTTGAAGCATTTACAGCCACTGTAACAATATTGATCTTGCCATAACCCGGTATCATTTCTGTATCATAAACAGGTCCAGGCTGTCTAAACAGATGTCAGATGTCAGCAGAAACAATGGGGTTTAGTGTAAAGCACGGGCGCTTTGACAGGATATATGATTAGCTTGGCAAGAGGCAAATAAGAGGCCGTGTAGTGGACGCAGCTTTGCATTTTGGACAAGCAAACGCTTACGGCCACACCACCCTAAGAACACCTGATCTAATCTGATCTCAGAAGCTAAGCAGGGTTGGGCTAAATCAGTACCTAGATGGGGGACCGCCTAGGGATGCTGAGTGCTGTAAGCCCTGGGATAGTGGTAGTCTAGTTTGGGATAGTGGTAGCCTAGTTTGGGATAGTGGTAGTCTAGTTTGGGATAGTGGTAGTCTAGTTTGGGGCATGGTAGCCTAGTTTAAGAAAGTGGTAGTCTAGTTTGTGATAGTGGTAGTCTAGTTTGTGATAGTGGTATTCTAGTTTGTGATAGTGGTAGTCTAGTTTAAGAAAGTGGTAGCCTAGTTTAAGAAAGTGGTAGTCTAGTTTAAGAAAGTGGTAGTCTAGTTTGTGATAGTGGTAGTCTAGTTTGTGATAGTGGTAGCCTAGTTTGTGATAGTGGTAGCCTAGTTTAAGAAAGTGGTAGTCTAGTTTGTGATAGTGGTAGCCTAGTTTAAGAAAGTGGTAGTCTAGTTTGTGATAGTGGTAGTATAGTTTGTGATAGTGGTAGTCTAGTTTAAGAAAGTGGTAGCCTAGTTTAAGAAAGTGGTAGTCTAGTTTAAGAAAGTGGAAGTCTAGTTTAAGAAAGTGGTAGTCTAGTTTGTGATAGTGGTAGCCTAGTTTAAGAAAGTGGTAGTCTAGTTTGGGATAGCGGTAGTCTAGTTTGGGACAGTGGTAGCCTAGTTTGGGACAGTGATAGTCTAGTTTGTGATAGCAGTAATCTAGTTTGGGATAGTGGTAGCCTAGTTTGGGACAGTGGTAGCCTAGTTTGGGACAGTGGTAGTCTAGTTTGTGATAGCAGTAGTCTAGTTTGGGACAGTGGTAGCCTAGTTTGGGACAGTGATAGTCTAGTTTGTGATAGCAGTAATCTAGTTTGGGATAGTGGTAGCCTAGTTTGGGACAGTGGTAGCCTAGTTTGGGACAGTGGTAGTCTAGTTTGTGATAGCAGTAGTCTAGTTTGGGACAGTGGTAGCCTAGTTTGGGACAGTGATAGTCTAGTTTGTGATAGCAGTAGTCTAGTTTGGGACAGTGGTAGCCTAGTTTGGGACAGTGATAGTCTAGTTTGTGATAGCAGTAGTCTAGTTTGGGACAGTGGTAGCCTAGTTTGGGACAGTGATAGTCTAGTTTGTGATAGCAGTAGCCTAGTTTGGGACAGTGGTAGCCTAGTTTGGGACAGTGGTAGTCTAGTTTGTGATAGCAGTAGTCTAGTTTGGGACAGTGGTAGCCTAGTTTGGGACAGTGATAGTCTAGTTTGGGAAGTGGTAGCCTATGTAGTTTGGGATAGTGGTAGCCTAGTTTGGGACAGTGGTAGCCTAGTTTGGGACAGTGGTAGCCTAGTTTGGGACAGTGGTAGTCTAGTTTGTGATAGCAGTAGTCTAGTTTGGGACAGTGGTAGCCTAGTTTGGGACAGTGATAGTCTAGTTTGGGAAGTGGTAGCCTATGTAGTTTGGGATAGTGGTAGCCTAGTTTGGGACAGTGGTAGCCTAGTTTGGGACAGTGGAAGTCTAGTTTGGGATAGTGGTAGCCTAGTGGGTAAAGCTTTGGGCTATCAACTGAATGTTTGACAGTTCAAATCCCAGCTCTACCATTCACTGTTGGGCCCTTGAGCCAGGCCCTTAACCCTCTGTGCTCCAGGGACGCTGTACAATGGCTGACCCTGCGCTCTGACCCCAGCTTCCAAACGAGCTGGGATATGCGAAGAAATAATTCCATTGTACTGTACACCTGTATATGTATATAACAAATAAGGGCATTCTATTCTATTCTATTCTATTCTATTCTATTCTATTCTATTCTATTCTATTCTATTCTAAGAGGTATGAGAGCCCGGGGTGCCTGTTTCTGAAGTTGCTAGAGAAGAAACAATTTGCGTGATATGTGACACTCACTCGCACTCGAACAGATCCTCTGTGAAGAAATGCTGCCCTCTCTCCCAGGTACCAGGGTTAGAATGAGCTGAGGATTTACTCTGAAGTCAAAATAACACAAATGTCCAGACTCTTTTACTCCTGAGAACGAGTTAGATTTCAAAAACAGGTTCGCACAAGCCATCTGATGACTGCTCCTCATCCTCTTGCCTATAAGTAAGGCCCTACTTAATTCACAACTGTGAAATTTATTTAACTTACTTTTGGCACGATACCACCAGCCAACTGTGGATTCCCTCATACACAAGGTACCTAAACTACATGTCCCGAGACCTCGACCCTACAGCAGGAGTCGGTGTTGCGGCGGCTGGGAAAGAAAACCCTATCTGACCTTCCCTCCTTCCAAAATGGACAGCCGTGTGTGCTGGATTCCCCGCTACAGTATTAGACTGCTAAGCCACCCAAGCCACACTGATTCATGTATTTTTAATGAGGGCAGTGAAACTGACCCTATTTACAGTGTAGGGGCAGAGATAAGTCACCCACAAGGCCACAGGGTTTAATAACATTATGGTGTATATTTGTACACTGCTGAATTTATAATTTTGGTTGTTGTGTGTATGTTTTATCTGAAAATTGTTCTGATTTTTATTTCAAAACAAAAAAATTCATGAAATAAGAATGAAAGCTCAAATTTGTAGATGTTATTATACACTGATCAGGCATAACATTAAAACCACCTACTTGTTTCTACACTCACTGTTCATTTTATCAGATCCACTTACCATATAGAAGCACTTTGTAGTTCTACAATTACTGACTGTAGTCCATCTGTTTCTCTACATCAGACACAGCAGCACTGCTGGAGTTTTTAAATACCGTGTCCACTCACTGTCCACTCTATTAGACACTCCTACCTATTTGGTTCACCTTGTAGATGTAAAGTCAGAGACGATCGCTCATCTATTGCTGCTGTTTGAGTCGGTCATCTTCTAGACCTTCATCAGCGCTCACAGAACGCTGCCCACAGGGCGCTGTTGGCTGGATATTTTTGGTTGGTGGACTATTCTCAGTCCAGCAGTGACAGTGAGTTGTTTAAAAACTCCATCAGCATTGCTGTGTCTTATCCACTCATACCAGCACAACACACACTAACACACCACCACCATATTAGTGTCACTGCAGTGCTGAGAATGATCCCCCACCTGAATAATACCTGCTCTGTGGTGGTCCTGGGAGAGTCCTGACCATTGAAGAACAGGGTGAAAGGGGGCTAAGAAAGCATGCAGAGAAACAGATGGACTCCAGTCAGTAATTGTAGAACTACAAAGTGCTTCTATGTGGTAAGTGGAGCTGATAATATGGACAGTGAGTGTAGAAACAAGGAGGTGGTTTTAATGTTATGGCTGATCGTTGTAGAATAGAATAGACGTATATAATAGAATTTATTAGCTATTAGCTGTGCTCTAGCATGGCTACATAGGGTGCCAAAATAATAATAACACCATTAGTAATAATCTAATTTAACGTACAACATTGTAGCACAGTTACATGAAGAACAAAAGCAGCTAAAACCGATTACAAACGTATTTTTATTTTAGGAAGTGTTTATATTTGATAGTCCATATGTCATAATGATACAAACTGCAATTAAATAAATTATTAACTGCAATATAAATATTGGGAATATGATGTTGTTTACTAGAGATCGATTTATGCTAATCTAGTTATAAGCAGTTAGCTAGCTGGATTGCTATGCCTGTCTGGTGTAAGTACACTAAAAGGCAAAGTCATAGATTAATGAGCCAAAATAAAATAATAGACATAAAAAACAATGTATTACCCTACTGTAACTGTGTTTGATGGGAAATCATTGTAATGACATGCTAACGTAAGAGTGCACACATGTTTGCTACACAGTTATTCAAACAAAAATAATGACAGGTCTGTGGCACTTGGTGAACTTCATTATTTAACCAAACAGTGTTGATTCTGCTTTCCACCAATTTGCTGTCACTTCAATAATTCATGGCCAGATGAGTTTATGGCCCTGTCTGGCTAAGCTGCTAAATCTAAATGGCCAAATAACAAGATTTTTAAGCAACGGGCTTGTAAATTACCCAGGGATTTGTCGCTGCCTGTTTGTCAGTCGTCTTGTGCTCCGGGTCATGGGTGGCATTTGCTTGTGTGTCCCCTAATTGCTGAGTTGCACACAGACAGATGAGTGTTGATGCCTGACACGGTGAACGATGGAAGCGCTAATAACGTGCTGTTAGCAGTGCAGAAAAAGGATATGTTTAGCTTCAGAGTCGCTCTGTTCAGGTCGGTTCCTGTGTTCTGGATTTAATGATGCATGCAATCGAATTGTTGAGTCAAATGATTCGGTATCAGTGAGGTGGTATACTGTTATTAAAACATCTGAAATACTTTACCCATTAACCATGCCACTCATCTTTTTTTGGGTGGGGTTGGGGGGATTCTGGTGTTGCAGCCACTTTTGACATCAGACTAGTGAACTGCTTTAATAGCTGCTCACGGTTTTCACCGAGTTCCTCTCTGTTTATTATTTTCAGAAAACTTCATTGTTGTGTTGGTGGACTGAGTATCTGGCCCATGTGTGACAATTGTTTTTTATATTATTTGAACTCTTCCCCTTTCCTGTCTGCTCTCTCCATTTCAGGCTGCGGATGTTCGATTTGTGATTTCTTTTGATACATTTATTGGTTTCTTTTATTTTGACCATCCTGCAAATTGGGTTCATTCTTCAAAATCTTGCCAGTGTGGGATTTTGAACCGATATAATTGTAATTTTTACCCATCAATCTACACCTAATCACCCATAATAACCAAATGTCAGTAAAATCTTTTGTTAATAAAAGTATTCTGTCTTTATTCAGAGCTTTGTAGAGGCTGTTTTGGCAGCAGATCATCTCAGGCTTTATCAGATTGGATAGATAGTACACGTTTGTTGAGGTTTAAGTCTGCTGTAGGCTGGGTCATTCAAGGAAGTTCAGATACTTGCCCCAAAGCCCCTCCAGTGTAGTTTTGGCTGTGTGCTTTGAGTCACTGTTGTAGCTCTTGTAGAGTTTCCATTGGATTCCAGTGACACTGACATGGTGGTGGTGTGTTAGTGTGTGTTGTACTGGTATGAGTGGATAAGACACAGCAGCACTGCTGGAGTTTTTAAACACCTCACTGTCACTGCTGGACTGAGAATAGTCCACCAACCAAAAATATCCAGCCAACAGCGCCCCGTAGGCAGCGTCCTGTGACCACTGATGAAGGTCTACAAGATGACCAACTCAAACAGCAGCAACAGACGAGCGATCATCTCTGACTTTACATCTACAAGGTGGACCAACTAGGTAGGAGTGTCTAATACAGTGGACAGTGAGTGGACACGGTATTTAAAAACTCCAGCAGCGCTGCTGTGTCTGATCCACTCATACCAGCACGACACACACTAACACACCACCACCATGTCATTGTCACTGCAGTAGAAATGAGGATTTGGAGAATTTAAGATAGTGCTGCAGTTCAAAACCAAAAGTGCAAAAAGTGTAAGGATGCAGAATTTAAATTGGGGAACACAAACAGAACTAGGGAAAGTTTTCCTGCGCTGTTAGGAATAAATGCCTTTATTTCTCATATATATACATATACATGTGTACAGTACAATGAAATCTTTCATGTTTAGAAGCTGGGGTCAGAGAGGGTTAAGGGCCTTGCTCAAGGGCCCAACAGTGGCTGCATGGCAGAGCTGGGATTCGAACTCTCGACCTTTCAGTTGATAGCCCAACGCTCTACCCACTAGGTTACCACTGTCCCTGCAATTATAATGACAATAAACCTTCTTCTTGTCATGGTCCTAATACACTGGTGCACGTTTCCATTATTTTGTCCATACCGTGTATGAGGAGCCAGTCACCAACAAATCTAACATTTACCGTCCTACCAATATTCTCTCAATCATTTCCCAGCTAATGGAGCAGCAAATGGGATAACAAGGCCCTCTAGATTTGTAGGCCATCACTTGAAATTAACACATTTATGAGCTCTATCTAAATTAAACAAATCATTGATTTTATGTATGCGAGTTATAGTCTCATATTCTTGTGCTCACTCCTGGTGAAGATTGGTGACTGGTCATGAATGTTCTGTGATTCCAGGTCCTGAAAAGCGAGTTTTCTAATATAAAAAAATTAAAAAAGGTGCCTGGCAGACCACTGCAGAGAGGAAACAAAGCCTGTGCTCCTCAAACGAGCGCATTCGGCGTACAGCCCCCCTGCTCGGTGTGCAACACGGACTTTTTAGTTACATATGAAAGCGCGGTGGGGGCGTGTTTGGTTGCGGGGGGTATCTTGGAGGATTCTGCGATTTTTCCAGCCCTCTGTCCTTTTCCACTTCATACCGTTTGATCATGTCGCACGGCTTCACTTAAAGAAGGCTTACACTTTGCTCACTCCGTCTCCGTTCTGTTCTGAGCCCCCCTGCACGGACGGAGGTACGCAGCTGGACGACGCGGAAGACCTTGGTGGGCTGCTGGGAACCTTCGGTGTCTTTAAGTCTGAGACTAAGATGAGACAGGAAAGCCTTAATGGAATTTCAGTTGAGGAGGCCGATCTGCTCCGTTCGGCTCTCATGCTGGGGAAGGGTTCTTTTAATGCAAGGCGGCCTGTGAGGTACACTTTCACTTCAGACGCAGGAGGAAGCGAAAAGAGAGAGAGGGTAAAAGTTAAAAAAGTAAAAGAGTCATAAGAGAGACTCTTACTTAGATATACTCATTAAATGTTCTTTCTTCCACTCTTGGATTTGTCAGTGAACACTGCTTTAGCCTCTCTATTACTTTTGCCATGTAGTTTCCTGGCATCGTTTTGGCAAGCTCATGTGGCGTAACAGTAAAATGTGTCCTACATGTGTGTTACATGAACCTAGCCATTGGCGGGGACATATAACAGTGCACCATTGGTGCAGGTCCAGGTTGTATCAGGAAGCATCGTCTTGGTGAGATAACACACTGGTGTAACAGTGGTGTGAGACCAACACTACTGGAGTTCCTGGGGTTCAAATTCCGGGTTGGGCTCATAAATTCATAAATATAGATGGAGTGTGGTGTTACATGAAGTAGTCATTGGCGGAGACACATAACAGTGCACCCTTAGTGCAGGTCCCAAGCCCGGATAAAGGAGGGTTGTTTCAGAAACGGCTTCCGAATCATTTCCTAGCATCATCTTGGTGAGCATGTGTGGTGTATCAGTGGTGTAAGACCAACGCTGCTTGAGTCCCGAGAGTTCAGGGGTTCGAATCTCTGAGCAGAAGAAGCATGGTGTTACATGAACATAGCCATTAGGTGGGCACATAGCAGTGCACCATTAGTACACAACACACATTAAATCTAATACATTTCATGACCTTCCCTAACATACACAATATGGCCAAAAGTATTGTAGGTGGACACCTGACCATAAGCTTGTTAGACATCATCAGTTTTAATCAACCGCTTCATCCTGGTCATGGTTGGTCTGGTTCCACCAGTAAGCACTGGGTACAGGGCAGAAATACTCTGGACCGGGCACCTAGTTACTGGACTAGGTCATCTGTTACATGACTCCCATCTGCCTGATAGCCGGTTGCACCACCAGAGGGCCTAACCCAAATCTATAATATGCCAGTTAATGCTGTTATAGACAAGACAGCAGGTAGCAGTTGTAGCCAAGTGGTTAAGGTACTGGTCCAGTAATCAAAAGGTTACCAGTTCAAGCTGTTGGGCCCCTAATTCTCAATTGTTTAGATTGTATACTGTAAGTCGCTTTGAATAAAATCATCTGCTAAATGCCGTAAATGTAAATATATACATATATATACTGTATATATATATATATAAGTGTGTACATAAGAATATGAGGTAGTAATAGAGGAACCTGGTAGTAGAAGGCTCCCAGTTTTCATATAAGATGTCCCATGCAATAGTACCAATGTAATATAGCTACGACTCAATTGTCAATCAGTCCGATAAGGAAGAGCTGCTTGTTCCAGGTTAAGTACAGAAAATGCACCGTCTCATTTAACTCATCATAGAACGCTGGATGCCTCCAAGGCTAAGTGACAAAAATGAATAGCTGTATGAGACATGCGACTGACACACACTCTTTATTCCCCAGCAACACTGCTGTTACAGGGGACCCATCGTTCCCCGATTCCTCCAGGCATGGACCTGTGAAAGCAATAATTAAGTCATGAGTGATGGGTCAAAATAATGTGTGTTATTAAAGCCCCTGACCACTTCTAAACAATGGCTTATTGCTAGGTCTTACATTACCGGGACGTGTCAGAAGTCAAAATCTCTGCGATTGGTGACATGACTGTTTAAGTGGTTGGCTAAAAATGTCTGGTTCTTGCTTTTAGTCCCATTTAAGTGGACTAAAAGATAGATGGAGATAAAGACCCATGGTGAGTTTAACAGCAGATGGGGATGTTACCTTGGACCAGCACCTATTTAGAACA
This sequence comes from Trichomycterus rosablanca, assembly GCF_030014385.1. Classification (NCBI taxonomy): domain Eukaryota; kingdom Metazoa; phylum Chordata; class Actinopteri; order Siluriformes; family Trichomycteridae; genus Trichomycterus; species Trichomycterus rosablanca. The sequence goes on from NC_085991.1 coordinate 6,180,198, forward strand.
TTTTAACTGCACCCGTCTTCATCAGTGTTGAACCCAAAGGGATGAATCAGGACCATTTTCTATTATTTTCTAAATAGTGAGACATGTTCAAAGATGGACAAGAGGTCAAGCCACATCAAGCTACATGCAGGAAGGTGGCTCACACTTCACACTGTAAAGGTTGCCAGATTTTTCTGTAATGCTTTAAAAGCAGGATATGTTTTACTGTTTCCCAGAATTATCTTAAAACGATAAACCTTTAAGTACAGATAAATAAAATACCATCTGACAAGTGGGTGCATTTATTAGGTCAAATATGCTGCAGCTCATTAAGCACCAAACAGCCTGTTTGTGTCTAACTGGACGTTTAGGTAGAGTGGACTTAGAAACATTAGAAGGACGTTTGGGGAAAGGAAGATGGTTTAATATAAGGAATCTAATTTAGTGTCAGGTGATCAAATAATTATTGATTTATTATTAAACATTAAATTAAATTATTAAACATTATTATTATATGATTATGTCTACCGTTTAATCTAAAGAAAATGTATACATTACAAAAAATTATATTTATTATTATTTTCATGTTTTACATGTTTTTCTTGATCAGAGTTCCAGTCACAGTGGGTCCGGTTTTTCCAGAATCACTGGCACAATCCAGTAACACATCCCATCCCATCAAGTGATTAAATAATGCAAAAGTACAGTAGATAATAATAAAAAAATACTAAAACATTTTTTTATTTAATACCCCTTTCATATAGAATTGTGTAGTTTTTTGTATTATTTTATTTTATTTTATTTTTATTATTTATTTTATTTTATTTTCATATTTTACTGCTATTTTTTGGTCAGAATCACAGTCACAGTGGGTCTGGTTTTCCCGGAATCACTGGCGCAATGCAGTAACACAACCCATCACTGGGCCTCAGCCATCCTTTAGACATAGCCAATCATGTCTGTATGTAGACGCCCCACCGGCTGATATCACTGATGGGGATTCAAACCCAGTGGTAGTAAACTAGTGCAATTCACCTCTGTGCCCCCTTAGCACCCACTAATCATTTACGGGACGTGGTAGCCTAGTGGGTAGAGCTTTGGGCTATCAATCGAAGGGTCGATAGTTTGAACCCCGACTCTGCCATGCAGCCACTTTTGGGCCCTTGAGAAAGCCCCCTAACCTTCTAGGCTCCAGGGGTGCCATACAATGGCTGGCCCATGTGCTCTGACCCCAGCTTTCAAACAAGTTGGGATAGGCAGGAAAATAATTTCATTATACTGTACACCTGTATATGTACAGTATAAATGACGAATAAAGACGATCTATTCTATTATTTAATTTTAATACCAACATAGTAACATGCTGCACAGCAACAAGGGTCATGAGGACCTGTTTTTGATTATTACATCCGTTTTTTGCCTGTAAAGAGTTTTGCATGTTTTACCGTGTCTCTGAAGGTATTGTAGGTATAGATACAGGAACAAAAAATTCCCACAGACATACTTCAAAGTCTTGTGAGAAGCCTTCTCAGATGAATGGCTGTTGTAATAGCTGAAAGGATCACACAGGGGTCACGCTATTTCAATACGTCCAGCAAACTCATGGTCAGGTGTCCAAATAGTCTTGATCATATAATATGTGTTCCAATAGAAAATAGCTTAATCCGTTAACATCTAACATCTAAATGTCAAACACCCGTTTTGTAATCATTACTTTGTATTCTCACCTTGTGTAACTCTGATACCTCCTCTAGCATCTAATGAGCTGTTAGCATGTAAATAGTGAAGTGAGAAGAGACTATTTGCAGTTGAATGAGCCTCTCCAGCTACTGTACCACAACTTTCAACTCTCGAGAGATCCGGCCCGGCTCGTAATGGAGCCGCGTCCACGTGTTTGTTACCCGATAGAGTCCGGGGAGAATGTAAAAATGCTTTAAATCAAATGAGAGAGAGTGTGTGAGAGAGAATATGTCTGCTTAAGCCTGGCTAAGAGGAGTCGTCACATCAAAAGCACTCTCCTCTGCCGGCCTGCGTCAGTCCATTTAGAAGCAATGTTTAAGAGACTGGGGCCTGAAATTTGATTTTGAATGGAGAGGGACCTGAGTCGTGGATGGCCTTTTTCCTCTCTGTGCTCCAGCTGAGGGCATTAGCAACACAACAGAGTGCTAATGGTTAGCATCAGGGCCTGTGTGTTGCCTTATATGTCATGCTGTCATCACCTTGTGTAAAAGCCCCACCAGTGGCTGAAGTACAATTGTCTTTGAAAATGTGTGTAATGAGGTTTCTAAATAGATGGGGGCTAGTGCTGAAAGTACTAAATAAGGGTGCGGTTCAAACTTATCCAGCAGGCGGATAAGATTGATAAGGCTTTGGTTTGGGAATTCAACTAATAAACATACTGTACTGCTAAAATTACATTAAAATGATTTGGATGGTTAATATTATTCAATATATGGGTTGCTTTTGCTGTATCATGGACCATTTTTATAGGTCATTTTTTCCAAACGTGGGTGGTCCAGAAGCCTAGCTCACCTCACGTCGATCTCAAGCCGTCTATTTTGAATCCCAGTTGGTGCTACCAGTCTGGCTGGGCACCCGAACCTATACACTTAGTGGTGTGAATGGGTCCCAAACAGGTACAGTGTGGCTGTCCATATGCAGTATGGTTCTCTGTAAGACTCCACCAGTGACAGTTAACAATAAAAAATAAAAAATACAGCTGACCACTGCACATGTCGGAAGGGGCGTGTGATAGTCTCAGGTCTGCTTGAGCAGGGTGGGGTGATATTGCAACAGAGGAATCAGCATTGGTTAGATTGGAGAGAGAAAACATAAACACTGTAGAGATTTTAATATAAAACTCTTAATACTTACCTTGTCACTTTTGTCAACCAGGGTGGACTAGGTTCAAACCCAACTACAGCCAGGTTCTATTATTAAGCCGTGCACCAAGGCACTTAACCCTCGCTTGCTTGGATTGTATTCGCAATTATAAGTTACTTTGGATAAAAATGTGAATGTAATAACCAACATATTTTCTTTACTTGCACTATAAAAGTGAATTTATCATATATAGAACATCTAATAAATGAAACAAATATCAAATAATTCTAAGCTTACACTAAAGGATGCCAAAATAATATATCATAGACCTGCTATTTATATCAACTTGTCTATAGTTTCACAGTCATACTGTCTAAATCCCTTAAAGCTCTGTCTCTAATGTCTATTAGATATATATTGAACTAGACTGGTGAGAGAGTCCATGCATTTGCACCAGAAATGAACGCTCATAATCTGCGTGCAAAGCTTTTTATGGTGTATTCACCTCACAGGGTAATGAGAGTCGGGTAATCTACAGGATGGGACTGGACTTAGTAATTATTAACCTATATATTTTTACATGTACACACTGGAAAAAAGGTTTATGTTAGGTCAGTTCTGTATATTTACATAGACAATTGCTGCCAGTCTAGAATGTTTCTAGAATGTTTATATTGTACGTGGTCTCAGTGATATGGCCTCAGATCTTATCAAGATATAACTACACTATGGGTAGTTTTGTCATAGGCCTCATACACCCTTAATCTCTAAGGCTACTAATGTCTCTGTACATGTAGTGCACTAGTGTATCAATGCTAAGTATTGCAAGTCTGTGACTGGGTTTATTTAACCCAGGTTTACAACATAGTGGGAAAATAAAAGACCATTATCCACATTCCCTAACATTTTATTTATACTATTATGTGCAATAGGGTTGTGTATCAGATAAGAAATCTATACAAAAATATAGGCCTATATGTACACCATACTTGGGCTTACCTGCACCCCTAGCCTTACCTTACGCGTAACTTAGTTCTCTTTACTGATCTGGGATCTGGAAAACAATGCAGTTACTTATTATTACGCCTCACAGCAAGAAGGTCCTGGGTTCGATCCCCGGGTGGGGCGGTCCGGGTCCTTTCTGTGTGGAGTTTGCATGTTCTCCCCGTGTCTGCGTGGGTGCTCCGGTTTCCTCCCACAGTCCAAAAAGATGCAAGTGAGGTAAATTGGAGACACTAAATTGTCCATGACTGTATTCGATATAACCTTGTGTACTGATGAATCTTGTGTAATGAGTAACTACCGTTCCTGTCATGAATGTAACCAAAGTGTAAAAACATGACGTTAAAATCCTAATAAACAAACAAACAAACTTACTATTACTTATTATAAAGGAGAAGGAAATTACTACAGTATTCAGCATAAATGCATTCATTAAAGTGTGTAGTTTCCAGCTGTGGGATTTTATAATATGCATATAGTTATCTAATGGACAACCATCATGTAGGCTATATATTTAAGAGTATACATAGGCTATACCATGCTGTCCCTAATGAATAAGAACACAGTGATGCAGGTATAAATTATAATGGACACTAGCACTAAAGCACAAGCACTTACCCGATTTCCCATCACTGATTCGAACTTTTGTCTTTAAATGCAACCCGAATTTAATTTTCCATATCGTCCTCATCATGATGGCTGCGTAAAGAACCTGATTCGCCCCAAACGTGTCCGAAATCCCGGCGGGGAAGCCGGAGAAGGGGAAGGAAGGGGGGTTGGTGTAAGGGGGAGTGTTGAGACGATAGGATAGCAGATGCAGGTCAGTCAGTGAGCGGATCGGGCGCTGAGCGGCAGCACTGCACCTCCGACACAGCGCACCAGGACCCGTTAACGCGCCCACCTCCTTCTCAACCGCACACACTCTCTCTCGTCTCGTCTTGCCCCTCGGTGCACATTTTACCCCCTCATCGATACGTGCAACTGATCCGACCCGGAAAACTCGGCCTTGTACGGAGATCGGCTTGGTTCTGTGCGCGCCGCAAACTTTTGAGCTCGCATTGCTCCGCATCTTTCTGCGCGCCTGGTACGGACCGCGGGGAGAAAAAAGTTTCGATTGCTAGTGCGGGATAAAAAAAGACCACCAAGACCTGCTGAGGAATTATCTGAAACACAGTAAGTCCTTTTAAATGCATTGTCCTAAGTTTTGCATTCAACACTGCGTTTGCGTGATTTATTCTTGCGCTGTTTTGGTCATTTTGCGCCGATTTTTTGTATTATTATTCTTTAAGAAGTCACGCTTGGTGTTACATGTATAGCGTGTCTGTAGGGATACAGGAATTCAACAGTGTTAGTTGTTTAATGCGTTTAACACATATTGTGTATGCTTTAGATTTATCATATGTATATGGAAATACAAGCACTTGGTTGTGACCTAGAGTTCACATGGCTTTGCTTATATATATGGACCTGTACTAACTGTTATGTCACAGATGGACTTTTTAACAACAAATACAACAAACACAACACAATCAAAGTCCATCCTTGACTCTTTTTTTACTTTGATCTGCATGTGCTATTTACTCCAAATGAGATAAACAATAATCTGTATGGCATGTCTAAGCAGTTCATGTATTACATATAGTAATATTTTATTTTATACGAGTGCACACAATAATACACTAATCCCAGTCATACATTCAGATTATTATGTTATTTGAAACTCTGTGCTAACACAAATAAAGCTTTATTACAAGTAGAGGATGGACAACACGTTTAAAAACCAAGGGCTAAACCATAGGCAAGTGATTCCTCAGAATAAAGTTCTTAAATTATATTTTAATGTCTTGTTCTTACAACAATAAGTTTTATCATTATGACAGAATAAACCATCCAAGAAAGGTTTTTTTCAAAGAGCCAAACCAAGAGCCTATATAAAATCTCTATAAAGTGCACTTTGTGGTCTGAGACCTTAATTTTAAGGTCATTTAAGGTCTATCTACAATCACCAGCTTTTTGTGGCTACAAACAGTATTTGTTTTCACTGGATATGTAGGTTTAGGTTTAGCATCTGCACAAAGACTACACAAAGTACCCAAAGTTATTTAATATACCAAGTACTCCAAGTGATTTATGCCCAACAACTATTTGAAATTCAGTGCAAGTCCATGAAAAAAAATCACTAAATGAGTTTTTTAACTCCTAAAGTTTATAACTAGAAGTGATGTCTGCTGGAGAATCATCTTGTATGTGTGGCACTACTCTTTTTTTTGTTTTAATGAAGCTCAAGCGTCTGCGACCACACGCACCACCACTCCAGTGCGGCGTCCCATAATGTTCCACACTTCTAACCTCCAGAATTAACCAGATGGAAATCCCAGTGTGATCTTAACACCAGTCTGAGTTGGTGAGGGATAGTCAACGTGAAGTGCTGGGATTTTTTATTACTGAATTTACGGCCTCGTCGGTGATCAAACCGGGAATTAAAGCGCACGTTAAAGTGCACACAAAGCCGATGTTGCGGGTAATTAATATTTGTGAGTGGAAGTCGTAGCTCTGCGAACACACACACACACACACACACACACACACCCGTGTGAACACACACACGCACACGGGCTGCTTGATTTCCACACTTTGCGGTGTTTTCAGAACTTTTTGCGCATTTTGGTTTTACGCGCTTCATTACTTAGTGTTTATGTACAAGTGGAGAACTGAGAAACACATGTTTAGATTATTTAAACACTTTATACTATGCTCATCAAAACCATACAAGATTTCTGCTTTCTTAATAAATGAGTATTTAGTATTAAGTTCAACAATGCGCTAAATGGTCTAGAGATTTTATTTTTCAATCAAATTTTTATCCAATGTATGTTACTTGTTCTTTTCCTTTCTTAGTCTATTATTATTATTATTATTATTTATAATTAAATGTGTTTTAATTTGTTATTATTCCTTGCTGCTTAAACAGGTCGATAAGCTTTATAAAATGAATTATTTGTTTTAAATTAATTTTATGCATATTGTAACTAGGAAATCTCATCATTTGTTAATGTAGTATTAATGCAACATTTTATATTTCTCCTGCATATTTGCAAATAATAATTACAGATGCATTTTTTTAAGTTTTTTAAAGTTTGCTTTTTTAATATATGTACTTTTTATTTATTATTTTTCATTTTATCATTATCAGTTTATTACTTTACCTAACGTCTTATCAGTTTTAATGCTTCTTCTTCTTGTTGTTCTTCTTCTTCTTCTTCTTATTATTATTATTATTATAAAAAGAAGAAGTAATAATAGTTACTGTGAATGACAATTATTAAATCACAGCACTGCCGCTATTTTGGATATTTAAGGTACATAAAAAAAATGCTTATTCTGATCTGCAAAATAAGTAACTATTTAAAACTAATATTATACTTTTTATTCTACTTAATAGTAATATTATATCTTTGTTAAAAGTATGTATTTGGACCATAAACAAATAAATATATAGATTGTAATAACTTCTACATTTACAATTTATTTATTCATGATTTTATCACTTTGCCCACTTTGTGTAATTTAATAATATCTGCAGCAATTCCTTTTCCACACATTTTCCCCCTCCGTGTGTAATTTCTGTTTGTGGTGCTGTTGGTAAATCCTAATAATAAGAATTAAAATATGAAGGTGGTTTATAGACCATAGTGTACAAAATCTTCCCTCAATCCTGCGCGACCTGTTAGGTGTTAAATCTGAGATAAATTTAACAATAAAATCAAAACACTCTAAGATAAATGTGTTTATTGACACATGTCGTACTGGCCGGCTTTGAATTATGTGATAAATATTGAAAAATGAACTTGGGCTCGAATGCGGAATAATCGATTGTTTTTAATGAGTGAACTGCGCGTTATTAATCGCAATTCAATTTACACGAATAATCAGCGCGTCTTACTTCAGTAGGTTTAGACTGAGAAAGAGAAAACAAACACACACATGCATAAATTATATAAAAATATATATAGGACTTTATATTCAGCCTGAACAGCCTGTTGCGTTTTTTACTGCGCTTTTTTTTGTTGCGCGTAAAAGTTTTGCGCGTTTTGCGCACCTTCGATCACTCAAAAATATATCAGGATTTTAAAATTCGTTTCGATGTGTCTTCATGTTGTTTTATAAGGGGATTTTAGACAGCAAGAGCACAAAGAAAAGGACAAAATAAGTGTTGAAAAAGTGAACAGGTTGTGATTTATGCGTCGGGTTGATTTTCAGACGCGCTCAGGCTCTTTTTCTCTCTCTGCATTGATCTGAAGTGAGAGCTGAAGTAAAATAAATGCCGATTCCTGTGAAGCGATCGATGCGCCCAGAGTTTATTTTAATCTGGATTTGTGGAATTAAAAAAAAGTCATTCCTATTCTACAACAATAACCGAGTGAGAAAAGGAAAAAGGAAAAGAAATGAATGAATGAAGAAGCCGCAGGAGCAGAGAAGTGTGAGATCCGAAGTGCGAATATTTTATAGACTTGCTGTTGGACTGACGAAGACAAATCCATCCGCAGCGGAAAGTAAATTAACCGCAGATTACTCAAATGTACCGGCTTCATTAGTTCTCATCGACAAGTTCTGCTTCTTTTTTTGCTCGTATATTAAAAGCAGACTGCAGCCCGGATCCACACACACCCACCCGAGCTGTGTTTATGTTTTCATGTGCTAATAAACACATAAGTGAATCTCATTTGGATACAGATGGTGGCATAATTAAAAACGGTTTCCTTCAAATTATACATGCCACATGAACAGCCACAAGAGGGTTGATTTACAACAGGGGATGAATTTTACTTTTACTTTCAGTGTTTTAATTCATTCCTTTTAATAATTAATTAGTACCTTTATTTAATTCATCAATTCTGAAGTTGCGTCACAATGCGCAAGCTGTAAATTTTTACGTCATAATAATTGTCTTTTTTTTTTATTTACTTTTCTCCCATTTATTACACTAAACAACAAGTACAAATAAAAGAAACACATATTACTTCTTAAAACAGGAGCTTTCAGTGCGTCTTCATGGGTGGCAAAGGTTCACCACTCATTATTTGGTCCAGCACCATGCGGATTGGGACACAGCCTATAACTCGTCCTAATTTGTCTGTTATTATTTTAGAGACACGCCTGGTCCTTGTAGCTTTTCATTTCGTTTCCAAGCGGAACATTTCGGATTTTATGGTGGGGTAGAGCACGTTTTGTTTGGCTAAACCAGCCGTCTCGGGTGCATTCGATCCGGTCACGGTTAGTCAGGACAAATACGTGCTTATTTATTTTCGAATTAATTATTATTCGAGGATATTTTATACATTTGTAAATGTTGTGGATTATTATACTCATTACATTTACATGTAAATAATAGAAAAAATATTAGTTGCTTTATATATACCTTAAACATATTTTTACGTTGTTCTTTTTCTTTATTATAGTGGCCTAAATTGTGTTTTCAAGAAAAACAGATTTATATATAATCTAATGAATTACTGTATTAAAGAATAATATTATAGCATCTGTATTCAATAATTACAATTTCTCATACTGTCTCTACATTTCTTTTTAAAGTACATGTGAGGGAAAAAAACAAACATAATAACTAACTAACTATCTATCTAACTAACTAACTAAATAAATAAATAAATAAATAAAGTCATTTGTGTGCAAATAATGCAAAGAATTTGCAAAGAATTTTCTGCTTTTATTTTGAAAGAACATGATCACGAGTGCAAAAAGATTTTGTTCATGTGCTTCAGATTTTCAAAATAATAAAAATAAAATTATTATTAGTATAATATAATCATAATATAAATATTACTATTATTTTTGTTATTAATAATACTTTTATTATTATTATTATTATTATGAGATTAATAAAAGTGTACATGTTTTTATACCAGTAATAAATGTATAAAACAATTTGCAATCAAGAGTTACTTCTGAACAGTCAGGTAGCCAAATCCCATCAGTTTTCTGGAATGACTCTATATGAGTTGTGTTTTTTCTCTAGTCCTCTGAATGTGAGTTTTAGTGCAGTAGAATAAGTTAAGTTAATTTCACAGCCTCTTCCCCAAGGCATTAGCAGTGCATTTGGCTGAGATCGATCAGAGGCAGATATCTATCAACTTCTCATGCTGCTTATAACCCTTCCCAGAGCGCCCGGGACCGGCCTGTCTCGACTACGGACACATTTGCAGATGTCATTTACTCACTTCCTCATACTACACCACTATTGGGTTTTATATTGGGAATCACATCCTGTTTCTTAACTATACTTTGCATCCTGCATGTCCGTAGATGTACTCGAAATTCAGATTGATTCCTGAAGAAGGCAAGATTGAACTATTTGGCTTTCAAAGGGGCTAATGAGTAATAGCTTTATTGTGCGGAAATGAAACACTTCAACGTGCCAAGAATCAGCTTCCACAAATAATTAACTGTCCATGTGTGCTGAATTTATCTCGCCAACAAGTCGCTGATATGAAAATGATGTGACCGCTCATTGTATGCATTTATCAGTTTATCAGATACAGATTAAGATTAATCAGAGTGAAATCACTTCTATGTACAGTATATTGTCTGTCTGTAAGTGTGCGAGTGATGCATGCAGGCATCAGTGGTCTGCAGGATGGGTGGGTGTGGTGGGTTCTTTGTAGTCCAGTGGTTGCTCAGAACACACAGGAGCCAGACACCTTGCAAATAATCTGGGCTTAGTGAGGAATTAGTCGACTCAGGTGGGTGGGATGAGACAAACAGAGGTCTGCCGGCCTCTGAAAACGAATAGCCCGGGCAGGTAGAGGAAACTTTCACCCAGTGCGGATCTTTATTCGAAAAGCTCAGTGTCGCCTCTGATTCGTCGCTCGCTGAGTAAATTGTTCGAATTCTGTGAGGGAGAAATAAAAAAACAGACAAAGTTTAGTGGCGGCCCCCTACTTCTGCTTATGCACACGGTAAGATCCAATAAAGCAGTGATTGATTACTGCGATTTATCGCTGGCTTTTATTGTGTGTCATACACTGAGGGGGAATTTATTTGTTGATAGTGAAGTGGAGTGGTGAGGCACAGCTTGCACGACCGGTATTGATCTAGTTTGCTGGCTGTCCAAGTGTCATTATCCTTCACCGCGTGCTCAGTCTGACATTAAATCTCACTTTCACATCTGCCCAACACAGGAGGCGTCTCTTTTTTTTATTTCTCATTCTGCAGCTGAGACACATTATTGAATTGTCCTGTTTTAGATTTCTTACTGCGGGGCTGATTCAGAATTGGCAAGATGTGCGAGCTGCTCTGTGTGACTGGCAGGCCGAAGCGCCGTGTTCTCAATACTATCGACTGCGCCCTGTCCTTCGGACTGTGGCTCTCTGTGCTGAATGCAGAACAATCTGTCTGTAGTGGTGTTACCAGCGTTAACTTGGATGCATAGTTTAACCTGCTTGTATGTGTCGATGAGAATGTGTTGGCGGTGTTGAAAAGAGTGTGTGTGTGTGTGTGTTGAGCACTCAAGTAGTGGCTCAAGTGCAGGCTGTGGATAAACACAAGTTTACCCTCCAGGGTGATTAAAGACCATGATGTGTTGAAGGACAGCAGAGTAGTCTGCTTTAAATATGATCCGTCCGAGTCCTTCCATGAGACGTCTAAACCTTGTTCACTGGTTAAATGTTTGTCATTTGTAGCTTTGCTAAACGCTGTCCAGTAGGCTAATTGGTGTGAAATCTTTTAGTCATGCGCATGCTTTGGCCTGGTTGCCTGTTTTGTCTTTTGGCTGTCTCCTTGGAGACTGGGAAACAGTGAGTGTGTATGTGCTTTAGAGCAAAACTGTGTGTGTGTGTGTGTGTGTGTGTGTGTGTGTGTGTGTTTGGGTGTTTAGGGGGCTGTGTTGGCAGGGCATTGAATGACTGTCTGTCCCGTCCTGTAATAAAATGTAAGAATGGCACTTTTACGACGGACAACAATCACTAAAATATACCGACGGGCAGGCCGCCGTGCTCCGAACGACTTTTCCAAGCAGTTGTAGCCTAGCAGTTAAGGTACTGGACTAGTAATCAGAAGGTTGCTGGTTCAATCCCCACCACTGCCAGGTTGCCACTGTTGGGCCCTTGAGCAAGGCTTTTAACACTCAATTGCTCAGACTGTATACTGTCATAACTGTAAGTCACTTTGGATAAAAGCATCTGATAAATGGCAAAAATGTAAATGTAAGCCCAAAACTTTTGGCCCCTTTCGAGTCCCGCCGCCGGGGCTTGTTTGGTATGAAATCGGATTCATACAAACCTGCGCCGCTCTCCAGAGCGCACTGAGGAAATCTATTCTTGATGTCTTCCTACTTATCTTTATTGCGTCTCTGCTGAGCGGCTTTGTCTTCTGCTCCTGCAGTGGAAAATATATCACGTAGCAACGAGGCTGACGTTGCAGTATCATAACGATGCTCTTTAAAACTAAGCCGAGTCGACGATCTGCCCCGGGGTTTTGAGAGGAATTAAGAGATTGTGCTCATCATAAATGGCACGTAAATGGTGCGGCAGCCACCTCCCTACCTTCTGTGGGACAGAACAAATATATTACTAATTATAATTATATAACTAATGCACACTGAAGTATAGAAGTTAAGCCTAGGTGGTGTTAAATCTTAACATTTCTAGATAGTCCTGTGGATTTGGGTTCAATTCTCACCTTTGATCACTGTCTGTAAAGATTTTATTGAGAGTTTTTATATGGTCCCCATTTCTCCTGGTACTCTGGTTTTCTTCTACATCCAAAACCTCAGTAGGTGAATTGGTTACCCCAAATTGGCAAGTAGGTAAATGTGTTGGCGTCCAAGGTGTATTTGCCTTGCATCCAGTATTTTGAGGCACTGCTGGACTATCAAGTGTGCAGTATATGGGGCTTGGCTGAAAAATAAATACCAAAGCTCTAAAGGATTGTCTGTACTGATTAAATCATTTTATTTATATATTTATTGCCTTTATTAAAAAGTATATTCAGGTTATTAAAATACTGCTACTGTTGTTTGATTTTTCTGGCATGGATGAAACCTTTGCTTGAAAACAATGAGAAACGAGGATTTAAAGTGCACACAGTTGACAGAAGTGGCCCAAGTTGTTATAATCTTGCCCCTTTTTGCCCCCTCTCTCATCCTCTGTCTCTGGCGTGTCACCATGTGTCAGGCTGACTCACCAGTCGTTCTGGTCCTTCTGGGACACTGGGTTTCTGTGTGTGTGTGTGTGTGTTAGTGTGTGGATGTGTGTGGTCGGGGTACCAGGCCGCCAGAGCAGCCGCAGCGCTGCAGAAATGATTAGCACATCTGTACAACACTCTTATACGACTTATACCTTGACTCTCTCCCACTATCCCGCTCTCTTCTCTGCCATGGGGGGATATCCTGTGTCCGTTTATTGGATTGCCAGTTTCACACCGCCCGGCTGCACTGATGGTAATGATAATAAAATTGAAATATCCAGGTACTTACCACTGTATTACCTTGCTATCAACACCCAGACACACTCATTTTTTAGAGCTTTTCCGAAGGGAGAGATTCGATACAGTAACAAAGACCCGCACAGAGCGAGATACGGTGTAAGACCAAGCGTGTTTGATATCAACGGATTGCACTTTCGAGGCACCGTTTCCTGCCCAGATTGGGCCACATGTAATGTGATTCTTGGGTGCCCGGGCGGTGCTGAGCGGCGTATCATGAGCCATTTTCCACAGACTGGAAAGAGAACACGTTCCCCCGGCATGTATGTGTTAACGTAAAGCTTTTTACAGGACCACAGTGGGTGTTGGGTGTGTGTGTGTGTGGGCGTGGGTGTACATATTTCCACAGAGGCTGCAGATGTCCAGATCATGTTATAAAATTGATTCGAATGAGTGTTCTGGACAGCTGATATGTGTAAAAATGCCCCGGTAGATTCCCCAGGAGGTTTTTTTTTAATGCCGTCTGATCTTCTCTGTGGCGGTGCGGAGTGTTACAAGAATAAAAGCACGTCCGTCTGAATTACCACAGAACGCCGGGCGCATTTTCCAGACGGATCACTTCTTGGATCAAATGCTACTTTTGCTTTTGCTTTGTTCTAACAGAGCTCCGGTGCTTTGCTATATATACGACAAATTGATTCATGAATTATTTGTTATTTACAAAAAAACCTCTTAGGCGTCAGCATGAGCGTAGAGGATAATATTGCTTTAATGAATATATAGCACACTCAGAGCATTCAGCCTACAGAATAATCAGTTAATGGTATTCAAGCAGCACATTAAGTTCGGATCATTACAATCAATTACCAATTCCGTGTAATTCCATTCCCCATTTACCTTGTAATAGTAGATCACCTTCAAGTCACCCCTTCGGGATTTGGAATAGCATATGCGCGCTGCTCCGACACGAGCGCGATTCCTCAAAAAAAAAGTTCTCGTGAATCATTAAATCCACTCACACTTCGGCCAATCGGTACATCTAATCCTCGCGGGGCTCCCGGGCCGTTAGACTGCGACAAGGGTCAAGGGGTGAAGTGCGACTAATTTATTCATTCAGTCAGATTTCCTGTGCAGATGGTAGGCAGATATGCTATCGCTATGAGAATCCCATCGGTGGCAGGAGGCCTGCTTTTTTTATCTGATCAGCGCACGGAGGCCTTATCAGCCTCAGACGCCGCTTCGCTCCACCGCCACCGCAGATAGAGGAATAAGAGGCTTATATGTGATTTGGCCACGGATCCGCAGGAGGGAAAAGTTTTCAGGGGGGGAAAAGTTGGCTACAGGATTTTAGGAGATGCATACGAAGGTTTTCGGTTACTCGGATCATTTTGAAATGGCTTGCAGTAGGTGTCATCAGCCAGACTTACCACATGTCCATTCCAGTCCACTCCTTGTCCGAGGGCCTAACCGTGCCACAGGGCATCTTACAGACTAGTCTAGTGTACAGCCAAGGCACTTGGATGAGATCCTTGACGATCCTGAGCAAGTCGGGCACAAGTTCTAACTTTGTCTTGTTCTCTTTTGCAGGAGGAGCCCGATCAAGGTACTTGCCAGCAAGAGGCACCAATTCCGATCGTGAAGGACAGACCTAATCGGCACCATACTCCCCATACCGTTCCCCCCCGCTCTTTTCTCTCCACCCCTTCCCCCTGCCCCACTGAGCTCTCCGCTCACCCCTCCACCCCATCCTCAGTTAACACACTCTTCCAAGATGGACCTTCACCACCGGGCCGCCTTCAAGATGGAGAGCTCGTCGTACCTGCCCGGGCCTCTCGCATCTCCGGCTCTCATGGTGCTCGCGTCAACAGCCGATGCCAGCCGAGACGCCTTGGCGCCATGCCAGCAGCCACGTCCGTTCGGCGCACCGGTGTCCATCTCCGACAAAGAAGTACACCTCCCGTTCGCCAACGGCTCGTACGCCTTCGCCTCCGTCTACCACAGGCAGCCCAGCTTCGGGGGCCGTGACTTTGCGCCGTCTCTGCTGCACCTGCACCACCAGTTCGCCCCACCTGGCCTGGACTGCCCGCCATCCATAGGCGTCCTAAACCACGGTGCGGTAGGAGCCTTCCGGCCCTTCGCGTCGCCTCCAGAAGAGCGCGAGTCAGCCGCAGGTGCCTACCAATCAGCTTTCACTCCGGCAAAGCGCCTCAAGGGCTGCCTGGAGGCAGAGGCCTCGCCGCACCTGCGCTACTCCGACGCAGAGGGTAAAGAGTACGACTTCGGTGCCCACGTGCCCTCGGGCTCACCAGGTGCCCTCAAGGTTGTGGAGGACATCGGGAGAAAAATCTTCGCCGTCTCTGGCCTGCTGTCCGATCGCGAGACCTCGTCGAGCCCAGAAGACCGCATCGAACGATGTGAGTAGCCACTTTGGTTTTTACCGCCACCCACACACTCCCACACACACATTCGGTGTTCATTTAAGAGTCTCTAAACAAGCACTTTTACCGTGCCAGTAGACTCAGAAGATAATTACCTGGGAGCTTTTCAACAAATCTGAGTGTCTGAAGGAACACATGTTCTAAATTGCAGTGTACCGAGTGCCGCCGATCATTTTACAACATGGGTAAAGCTGTAAAGTTCTTGGAAAGCTAATGCTCAATTTTGTTTTACAACACTTACGCATGTTTAATGTTGCTCATTTATTATAAATCCAGAATACAATCAGGTCTTGGTTTTAAAATCAAAGTATTTTTAAATGTGTGTATATTTTCCCCTTACGAATAGTCAAAGGGGGGAGTCAAAACAAATTACAGAACAAATACACAACAGAAGCTTTGAGGTGATGAAGAATTGTTGTTTCCATTTTATCAGCTCCACTTACCATATCGAAGCACTTTGTAGTTCTACAATTACTGACTGTAGTCCATCTGTTTCTCTGCATGCTTTGTTAGCCCTGTTTCATGCTGTTCTTCAATGGTCAGGACCCTCACAGGACCTCTACAGAGTAGGTATTATTTGGGTGGTGGATCATTCTCAGCACTGCAGTGACACTGACATGGTGGTGGTGTGTTGTGCTGGTATGAGTGGATCAGACACAGCAATGTCACTGTCACTGCTGGAGTGAGAATAGTCCACCAATCAACAATATCCAGCCAACAGCGTCCTATGACCACTGGCGAAGGTCTAGAAGATGACCAACTCACACAGCAGCAATAGATGAGTGATCGTCTCTGACTTTACATCTACAAGGTGGACCAACTAGGTAGTGTCTGATAGAGTGGACCGTGAGTGGACTTCGGCAGCGCTGCTGTGTCTGATCCACTCATACCAGCACGACACACACTAACACACCACCACCATGTCAGTGTCACTGCAGTGCTGAGAATGATCCACCACCTTAATAATACCTGCTTTGGTATTATGGTGGTCCTGTGTGGGTCCTGATCATTAAAGAACAGGGTGAAAGCAGGTTAAAAAACATGCAGAGAAACAGATGGACTACAGTCAGTAATTGTAGAACTACAAAGTGCTTCTATATGGTAAGTGGAGCAGTTATGGTCTCTTGGGGCTGCGTAATGGTCTTTATTGTCTCATCTTGTGACATCACAAAGTTGTATACAGTAAGAAACTGGCAGTGGTAGCACAGCAATTAAGGTCCTGGACAAAGGTGCCAGTCAAGGTTATTGGAAGGTCCCTGGTTTAAGCCGTATTACTGCCAGGTTGGCACCGTTGGGCCCTTTAGCAGTTGCTTGAAATTTAAGGTCATAAAAATTGCTTTGAATAAAAAGTAAATGTAAATAATGTAGCTTCAGTTTTTCTTTTTTTTTATCTAAAGTACACCACTTCAACACGGTATTTTAATGGTTCTTCAGGTTTCTTGCATATATCCGTGCGTGTATATACCCCTTGCCGTGCTGCGACAGTTACAAGATGTGAGAGCCCAGACAAGAAGGAGTAGAAGGAAAAAAAAGGGAGAGATGCAAGCACCCTTGATCGAACAGATGAGAGACAGGGGCAGCGAGCTGAGACTGATCGGATAAAGAGGCTGGCGTACAGGCAGGGAGGGCTGTGAATGACACCCGACAACGAAACGAGAGAGGAAGGAGAAAGAACGAGTAGGTGGAAGAGCCGCAGACAAAAGGAACCATCTCATCTTGAATTTCTCCTCCGAGGGGGTCTCATTTGAAGCCGCGCTATAGGCGGCCGGTCAAAGACGGGGTGGCTGCTGTGCCGAAACGTGGCCAGCGTTTATTCGGGACCGTGTCCGGTTGGGTGGTTGGATTATGACGCCTCGGTCTGGGCTCAGATTAACAGCGAGATAGTGGCTAGTCGAATTCCGGCCTCTCGGTGCATTTTAATCTGATGCTCAGAGTATGCGATAAGGGGCAATATGAGAGGGGATTAGGGATTCGCTGGCTTGGGAATGGGGTAGAGAAGAAAATGAGTCAGAGAATGGAAGTTCTGTGCTTCTCATTCTCTCTTGCTCCTACTCTCACACTCGCTTTTTTTTAGAGCTGTACCTAATTAGATTAAAGCGAAGGCCCACCATGGACCCTAATGCAATTGCATCTTCAGCACTGGCAAAAGCAACTTAAATTGGGTTTCCCTTCACTGAGTACCTTGCTGTTGCCTGTCACGTCAGGGGTAGTGTCCCTCTACTAGGTGTGTGTGTGTGTGTGTGTGTGTGTGTGTGTGTGCATGATGGAGATAAGAATCCAGATCTGTATTCTGTATTGTTCATCAGGAAATCTTGATTTGAAGGTATTGTAAGACATGGATTTAGACTTAGCACCGACACTAACCCTAACCTTAATCTCAATGTGGGATGACTGGCACCTTGTTCCCCCCATGAAATGCAAATCCTAGGCTTTACTGTCCTCATAGGTCAATTTATACAGTATGTCTCTTGCTTCCAAGTATTAATCCTAGGATTCACTTGACTCAAAGAACTATTGCGACACTTGCCGTTAGGTACCGAGGTCCATGTATGTGATGCTGGTAAAGGGTTCCACTTGGGGGAGTATGCTCTATGATGCCAAAAAGTCCTAAGTACCTAGACAGGGTGTCCTGTGTGTGTGCGTGTGTATGTGTGTCCAACAGCTGGTTAGAGGATGGATGGATGGCTGGCCTTTTCAACCAGCACACATGCAGACGTTTACATGACAGAACCCGACCAGGTCACTTCCAATTCAATTCCCATCCTCAAGCCCGAAAGCATAAAGGGACAAACTAAAAGGTAATGGTATGAATAGAAAAACAGATCAAAGAAAACGATAAAACTGCGGAAAGGAACGGCAAAGGGACGAGCAATGAGCTGAAAGGCAGACGGCAGCTGCCTTCCTGAGCAGCCGAAATAAAACAAGGGGGGGAAAAATCCTTAAGACAACAGAACGCAGCCACGCAGGCTTCCTTCCTGATGTGACCAAGCAGTGAGCTGTGTGGGCCTGTCACCATAAATCCCCCACTGATTTACAGGGCAGCTCCACACTTAACGCTCAGCGCCCCTGTCCAAACTGGAATTATGCTTTATCTCCGTCTGATCTGTTCACCCAAGTCCATTTAGGTGATGCTATTTTTAAATGAATTCCGTCGTCTGTTTGCACTTTTGTATCTGAGGTGGATTGTTACAGTAACGACGCCAGCAGGGACTCGTTCATCCAGCCGTAGCGGCGTAGATCTATCCGCAGTCTCCTCGCTGCTTTGCAGTCGCCCGTCAGCCACCGGCTTTAAGCCTTTAATTATTTGCCGGCGCTCTTGCTCGCCTCCTTTTCTTCCTCACGTTCGTTCTCTCCTCCGCTTCCTCGGTCGCAGTGATTGATTCTTGTTTTCATGTTTTTCGATTCGCCGGCGTATATCTGTCGGGGAGCGTGTGGTTATTGTGCTGTCTTCTTCGCCTTTTCCAACGCTCTGAAGAGCAACGCGTGCTGACAGCTGTTAAAACACACTGGCTTCTTTTCTCAGTGCTTTTTTTGTGGTTCTGTCAAAGAGCAGATCGTCCTGGTGTGTTTGTGTAGCCTTTGGAAGTATAAAAATATATATTGTTGGGAAAGAGCGGGAGAAGGGTTTTGAAAGGCAGAAATGCATGTACAATTGAACACTTCTGCAAACATGTACAATTCATGTATAGAACTTCTTCTATAATCCAAAAGTCAGGTTACCAAGTTCAAATCTCAGTGGTGCTATCAGCCAGTCTGGTGTCTGCATGAACATGATCGCTTTATCTCCAAGGGTCGGGATGACCAAAACAGCCTAGCTATTTGTAAGTGCACTTGTCAGTGTGCTCTCAGTGCAGGTCCCAAGCCCGGATAAAAATAGGTAGCAGCCGATATTGACCAATATATAAATACAAGATATTGCATTTAATGTTTATATTCTGTCCATCTAATTTATTAATTACAAAATAAATCTACACAGACTAGGCATAACATTATGACCACTGACAGGTGAAGTGAATAACACTGATTATCTCTTCATTACAGCACATGTTAGTGGGTGGGATATATCAGGCAGCGAGTGAGCAATTTATCCCCAAAGTTGATGTGTGAGAAGTTGATGAGTGAGTTTGACAAGGGCCAAATTGTGATGGCTATACGACTGGGTCAGATCAGAGCATCTCCAAAACTGTAGCTCTTGTGGGGTGTCTGCAGTGGTCAGTATCTATCAAAAGTGGTCCAAGTAAGGAACAGTGGTAAACCGGCGACAGGGTCACAGCACACAGCATCAGGGGTCTAGTGGAGTCCATGCCTTGACGGTTTTGGCAGCAAAAGGGGGAGCAACACAATATTAGGAAGGTGGTCATAATGTTATGCCTGATCGGTGTATATGAATGACCTTTGAGGAAAACCAAATGTAGTGTAAGTATAGCAGCATGGGTCCCGAGGTCGTGGGTTCAATCCTTGTTTATGGTCCATGTCTTGTTCAGTAAATGTATTTATTTATTTAATTAATTATATTTTATTTTAAAAAATAGCAGGTATAAAAAAAAAAAAATCATTTTTTCTGATATATTTGTGAGCTGATTTACATTAAATTCTTAATTAAAAAACACATTTTAATATTAATGTTGCCATTAATATTTATATAAATTCCCTTTGTGTATTACAAAAAAGCTTTTTGGCAGATAAAGAGTTAACCCACAGGAGAATAAAAACATTATCACCCATGCAAAAATCCTCGTTTCTCTCCCTCTCTTCCTGTTCCCGTTCGGCTCCGCGCTCCCTCTCTCCCGTCACAGTCTGGTGGCGAGGTTAAGTTCAGTAAGAGTGTTCTAATAATTAGGAGAGCCGCGTCCGTTCGGCTGTGCTTACCCAGATGTTAAAAGGCTTGTCCTGTCAATTCCGTCCCTCCTATCATCCCTATATCCTGCTGTTCCTCTCTGTCTCTGTACTCCCGAACCTCGGCCCCTGATCCGTGCCTTGTGCCCTTTTTAATCCTTCAAGTTCCCTACGTCTTCCCTGTCCTGGATGTTAGTTCAGGAAAGTCCAGACTGTCCAGCAGCTGTTGTGAGACTTATTCCATTCCACACCAGAGAGAGAGAGAGACATACACTCCTGGATTTTAATTCTGTCCCTATGTCTCTCACCCTCCCTCTATCCCCCCCGTCTCTCTCTCCGGGTGGCAGGGGACAGCAGGTGTCAGTGCACCAGCCCGTGGCTGCATGTGTGCGAGAAGCGCTGGACTGTGCCATTGTTGCGGCATGACGCACATCAAGGATTAGCACTTCCTGCCTGCGCTTTGTTGGCTGCCTCACTTGAATTGGACACAGCCAGCGTTCGGGAAATTAACAGGGGAAAATGAGATGTGTGCGCGAGGCCTGGCGGAGAAACAGCTGGGTCCTGGGTGCGAGGCGTCAACCACTGATCTGAAAATAGCAAGAGCAGCCTCTGTAATTCAGTAATTCACAAATATAGCAAATGAGCAAAGAGGCGAGAGAATGTCTGTATCTAGACGCCCGGCTGGTTGATAGCACTGGGGATTCGAACCCTGGATCCCAGAGGTAGTTATGTAATAATACAGTAATAGAAATTATAATTATAATGATTATATATTTTTGTTGCAAGGATGATTTTACACTGGAATGGGGGTCCAAAAAATTGTATTTATTTATTTCTGATCTCCTAAGCAAGCTGCAGCTGAATTCTTCTCACACTAACACACATCAGCCTCATCCTTTCCCATGGCCCAGCTTTTTGGAACCTGCGGCGAGCCCAGCGAGGGCCTTCAAAAGCAACTGGTCCGCAGAGTCCCTTTGAAGCCCGCGGCCAGCGTCGGATTTGTTTTGATCCCGTCCCGAGGTCACGGGGGCCGCGGACGATTCAGGCCGTGCCAGCGGGTTCGGTTCCGGGCCGCTTGTAGGTCCCGGCATCAATAAGAACCTCAGAGCTGGAGAGCTGGCTGGCTTTCCTGAGAGAGCTCCCTCCCCATTTTTCTGCCCTCGCTAACCCCCGTCTAATGCAGATGTGCTGAAAATTTGGTTCCCCAAGAGTGTCCTAAAGAGGCAGGGGATGAAACCCCACTCACTGCTGACTGTTCCACCACCCACATCAGGCAGCCTGTACTCGTTCTATTTTCGCTCCCTCCTCCTCTTTCTTCACCCACCACCACACCCCACCCATCCACGTAATCTAATCTTCTCTCAGTTTGCGAGCTCAGTCTTCTGTGACAGACTTGTTTCCAAAAAGCCACCTCGTCTAAAGGACACGACGATATTATATATATTTATTACTTCCCTTAAACATGAATTATTTAATACGAGTGATTACCGAGTGGAAAGTATCAGGTCCTGGAGGCATCTGCTTAACCTCCTCCTTAACAACACCGTGTACTTTCACGCCTGAGAAACCTGCTTAGAACTAACGTTTAAAATTGTGGGTGCGTCGGTTAACCACGATCGCTAACAGGGGGGTTGTTAAATTCAAGAAATGTTTCCGAACACGCTTACGTCGCGCTTTTATTCTAAGCGGCGCATTATCATCGTTTATTATATCAGGGCCCGGAAGGATCTATGCGAAGGTTCGGTGTCAGAATGCCAATGGCCTGGACTCGTATTAGAAAGTGTTGCTAGTTCGTCGTCACTCTCTGTGGCGGTGCTCGCGGCAGCCTGATTAATTATTTAGCGGCATGTATCATCTATTTACCTTAGTAATCCATCTGTCAGCACGCCTATTGATCCAATCCTGCATTCTAATTGTGCATCCTCTCAGCGCGGCTGGCTCATATTTAAATGCAGCGCCTGTCACTGAGCCTGCCCCGTGTTAGCTCTGGCGTCTCTTGTTAGCCGCTTGGAAAGAGTGGCAGTGAGCTACAGCTGGCTCGTAGAAACTAGAATCTGTCGTTCTCCGTTTCCTTCTTTCTGGTCGGCTGTCTGTCACTCAGGTGTGACCACATTGTTTTTTCTGTCTCTCCGTTTTAACGGGTGTGGTCGCGAGCGAAAGAGAGATGAGGAGGGAGCGAGGGGAAGAAGCGAAAGTCAAGGGAAGAAAGTACGAGGGATCCGGTTCCCTGTTTCAGTCCTGCTTCTTATGTTAAATCTTTTTCTTGCTTGTTTTCACTTCCACTATCGTCTGTCTGTCAAGGTCCAGATGTTTGTTCAGTCATGGACACTTCATGGTGGTTATAATACATGATATAATACCTCCTGAAAAATGTGTAGCTATTTGTGCCCTTTGTTATTGTTTTTGTTGAATTTAAGGGGTGAGCTGTAAGTGATCCTAAGAATTACCTGTAACTAACTTAGCTGAAAAAATGCATGGGATGGGCTTTATTGCTTCAAGAGATCAGCAAGACATACAAAGCCATACATTTTGAGCTTTAGTCATTATTAGCAAAGCTGTAGACAGTGTGGAAATTAACAGGCCACCCCCACCCCCTAAGTGAGCCTTGTTATTGTTTTTGTTGAATTTATAGGGGTTAGCTGGGCTATATTGCTTCAAGAGATCAGCAAGACATACAAAGACATACATTTTTAGCTTTAATAATTATTAGCAATGCTGTAGACAGTGTGGAAATGAACAGGCCAATCCCCCTCACAGCTCACACGCGATCCTAAGAACTGCCAGTTACTACCTTAGCTGAATTAAATGCTTGAGATGGGCTATATTGCTTCAGGAGATCAGCAAAACATACAAAAGCTAGCATATTGAGCTAAACCACCCCCCTCCAAAAAAAAAAGGTTCCTAGTGTCCCAGGTCCCTCCACCTTTTATGGTGGCTGTTTTTGTATTTAAGAATGGCAGCCTGTCAAAAGTGGCACTTAAGGACCCCCCCACTTTCTGCTACCACCGGTCTCCTAACAAGTATTTTGACGCTGCAGGTGTGTAGCAAGCGCATATTCCCGCTAATCGGCGCATCACCTCATTAGCCCACATTATCTCCGTAATTGTGTGTGAGTATACACTCAGTTAGCTAAAGGTGTGGGAGTTCAAGCCTACACCCCACGGGCCGCTCCTCCGCCGGCTCTAATCGGGGCGGACGCGCGAGCTCCCGGCGTGAGCCGACGCGCAAACGCGGCGATCAGTAAACACTCACCGAGTTAATGACATCAATCAATGCCCTTTTAAAACTGCAATTTGATAATTACAATCATCAATGCCTGACGCCGTATACATTACAGGCTGCGCTCGCCTCGCCCCCCTCCTCCCGCTCCCTTTTTACTTCTGCTTTTATTTCATGAGAATGGATCTGAGGCCCTATTATCCTGTCAGCAGAGAACGTGTCGGAATCGAACTCCTGGCGTGTAGGCTATCATTTTACCCAGGCTTCAGCGTTCGTCAATACTCGACGTCTTCATACGGAGAGAATTTTAAATGTGGAGAAAAACTTAACTTGGGATTAAAAGGGAATTTTCTGGAATTGATTTCTTGGTAGATTTTGCTGTTTTTACGCTCTATGAACAATTCTGAGCCAAACCTTGAAACAACGGGGGCAAGACAAGGGTTGCACGGGTCGACCTTACTCCCATCCGGACACGGGCTGTTTTCTGATCTGCTGTTTTGATTGCTTTGACCCGTTGAAATATTTTAGCTCTACATTAAAGACGCCTTACTCGGTCTGATCGCATTGTCTTGCAGGGGGGCGTAAAATCTTCTTAACCAGCGACTCCCCTGCCCCACTTTAGCCCTATCAAAGCCTTTAAGTGCCTCTTTTCAGCTGGCCGTTTTCAGCCTCTGGATCCCGAGGCCTTGCTGACCCGGCGTGGAACGATTTCAAAGCTGCGCGGCTGAAAATTGCCGCTGTCGAAAATGACACCTAAACGTGCTAAATGTGGGCTGATGTGGAATTTCTCTTTATCTGCAGCCCCCACCTCCCCAGACCCCCTTTTCTCTCTGTGTCGGTGTGCTTTTGGGAGTTAAGCTGTTGCTCACACCGCTCAGCGGGTGCTGTTTGGATATAGGCTGCATAATATCACACCCCCTCAACAGAATGCCCGGCATCCCTTGCTTTGGAGCAGAAGAGAGCAAATCTGTCACTTCTCTCTGAGCAGACACCCCTCTGACCCCCATTCAGAGGTATATTGATTTTCCAAAGCTCTGCCTAAGACGGAGTAGGGAGACGGGGAGGGGGGTACAGTAATGGTGGACGCTCAACACGTCTCCACCGTGCCTCTCGGACCAACATCAAACGAGGACAAATAATCAAAAGGCACCAGGCTTTCTAACTTTCAGACCTTCTCTTATGAGAAAGTATCACCAGCACTGCATGAATCCCCCCATAAGTGTCTTCCTGCGCCACGGCGTTTGCTCGTTTCTCATATGTTTGCGCGTGTGTGGGCTCGGTTTGCTTAGCGAAGGCTTTAACGCGGCCTGATCCCGGACCCTTGATGCATGACTCCTCTAACATGTGTTTACCGGGGACCGCTCAGAGCCGGAGGAGGGACCCGTGGAGCAAAGAGAAGCAAAATAAAGCAGGCGCGTACAAACAAACAGCGTCCGAGGAGCGTGGCCCGGGTCTCTCCGCGTGAGGCCGTATACTCGAGCCCCGCGCTCACCTCCTGATGGAAGACGGATAGAAAGTGAAGCGTGGGTGGCTGGAGAGCAGACGCGGGGCTTGTTTTCTCAGTCGGACTTGCAGTCGAACTTCAGAGAAGAATGTTCCTCTGCTCGTTTGCTCACGCGTGTTTGTATTTCATGCGGCGATGCGCCACGGGCGGACGAGATCCGTCTGTTGGCCTGCCAGCGAGCGAGTTCTCCCCCGTCCACCTCCTGTTATTGTACCCGCTTTGAAGCAATCGCTCGTTTCCGAATTATTTGAAAATAGACCATAAAGTCCAAGAATAGCAAAAAGATGCACATAAATGACCGTTCTGAAGGGCTGTATGTTTTGTCAATGGTGACTGGAGCAGCTGCAGGCATGTTTTGGACTGGTCAAGGGGCAGGTGCTGGGCATGGGAAGACCTTTGCAGTGTCCACAAGTGTAAAGTACAAATGTACTTTTTTCTATGGGATTTGTTCCCCTCTGAGGCAAACGATTTGCTTATGGTTTGTTTAGAGGTTATAAATGACTGTCCAGTTAGGATCACGTTTGGGAGCTTCACCTGAATAAGGGAGAACGGGACCAGTTGACCCCTTGATTTCTCTGAAAAGCAGATTTCTGATGTCCATTGGTGCACATTTTGGATTTTGGAAAGACTGTAGTACAATAATAGAGTAGAGTAGAAGTAGAGTAGTCTGATGATTTAATTGGGACAAAAATGTCCACTTTTCCCAAATTGTCCTTCTTGAATCACACTGAATCCAGCTCTTAATGCTTGACCTCCTTGGTAAAAGCTACAAATATAAAAAAAATACTTAGCATACACCTAAATCTTGTATTGTTTGGTGCCGGAGTTTGAATTATACAGTGACAATTGAGTGACGTTGGGTCAACTTTATATATTAGCTAACTAACAACCACCAAACTGGAAAATGATCTGGGCGAGATAGATCCCCATTAGTTCTAAATGTATTTGGGGTAAATTGCTCTTTTTTAAGACACCCAAGCGAGTCGCATTAGCATATATGGTCAATATCGTATGTTATGCGCGTGTCTTAAGGCGTGTCAATGCAATTCCGTGCCGGGCCACCGTATGCTAATAGCATTCCGTCGATAGCGTGACGTGATCAGCAGGTCTGTCTGCTTTGGGGTGTCCTGCCTGGCGCATCCATCATCCGGCGCTCCGTGTCAATAAGCGAAGCCCATGCTAATGGTGGCATTTAAACAGCGGCCTTGACAAATTAACCAGTGTTGCTTCACAAGGGTTAAATATTCATCACGCGTGCCTTAAGTAGCCCCGGATCCATCCGCCCGTGCCCCGCTGCCCTTAACATGTTCCTGTACCTGGATATCTGTCAGCGAATCTTTCAAAGCTGCCCACGCTACATCACTCTCTGACCCGCAGACCCGCCGGGTTAAAAATACTGCCTGCTTCTGGTTAGACAAATGTGAAATTTTGTGCTTCATGTGTCTTTCCGCACATACACACATCCTCGCTTTCATGATCTACTGTCTGGCTCGTCTTGTCGCTGCATGTGCCATGTGTGCTCAAGATGAAAGCCTTCTGTTTTTTACCGTCCGATGCCCCCCCCCCCTTCACCTGTCCCTCTTCTCTTTCTGTTTCCTCTCTTTCTTATTCAGACTGTCCATCAGCGGCCGATGAATAATTCATTGCACTTTCCTTCATGTCTCGTCACCTTGCCTTCTTATTTGCCACCTTGCGCCCCTCCTCTCACTTCTCACTTCCCCTGCTCTGGCCGCGGTGTACCGGAACACCCTATAGAACACCCCAGGAGCCACCGAGTTTCGGACCACACACACTCTGCTTCCCTTATATTCCCACTATCTCAGCTATCTATCCCTCTCTCTTTTTCCTGGTGCACCTCCTTACCCACCCTGCTCAGTCA
Organism: Trichomycterus rosablanca; assembly: GCF_030014385.1. Taxonomy (NCBI): domain Eukaryota; kingdom Metazoa; phylum Chordata; class Actinopteri; order Siluriformes; family Trichomycteridae; genus Trichomycterus; species Trichomycterus rosablanca. The sequence continues at coordinate 6,207,316 of NC_085991.1, forward strand.
ATGGTCATTCAGTCAGAAATAGCTTCCTCTGTGGGATCTGTTTAGAGTTCTAATTAATAGCTCGTGCTTTTGAAGCGTTTGGGTCCGTGCAAGGTTTGGAAAGGCATTGACAAGGTCTAGAATGTGAACTGTCCCTCAGTCTACTGACATATTTTCTTTACCAAAAATCACCAAAGTTAATGCTTGCTAAAATATGTAACTGTTTTGTGATTTATGGGTTTGGGAACTTAAGGAAACAAGTCAAATCTAAAAGCCTGAACAGGAGTCAAATCAAGGAGTCAAGAGTAATGAATAGTGGCAGAAATTGCTAATCGTCTGTGGCAAATGAGTCAGTTTTTTGGCAAATTTGACTAAACATTGGCATAAAAAACACTGTTTCTAAATACATTATATGTTCTTAATAGTTTCACCTCAAAACATGATATTATATACAGCAGTTTTTATGAATACAGGTGTTACAGTTAGAACAAACGCCTTTATTTGTCATATATACAGATCCACAAGGGTTAGGGGCCGCACTCAACGTCCCAACAGTGGCTGAATGGCAGAGCCGAGATATTAAGCTAAATAAACTTTATTTTTTATATATATATATACAGTGTATCACAAAAGTGAGTACACCCCTCACATTTCTGCAAATATTTTATTATATCTTTTCATGGGACAACACTATAGAAATAAAACTTGGATATAACTTAGAGTAGTCAGTGTACAGCTTGTATAGCAGTGTAGATTTACTGTCTTCTGAAAATAACTCAACACACAGCCATTAATGTCTAAATGGCTGGCAACATAAGTGAGTACACCCCACAGTGAACATGTCCAAATTATGCCCAAAGTGTCAATATTTTGTGTGACCACCATTATTATCCAGCACTGCCATAACCCTCCTGGGCATGGAATTCACCAGAGCTGCACAGGTTGCTACTGGAATCCTCTTCCACTCCTCCATGATGACATCACGGAGCTGGTGGATGTTAGACACCTTGAACTCCTCCACCTTCCACTTGAGGATGCGCCACAGGTGCTCAATTGGGTTTAGTCCATCACCTTTACCTTCAGCTTCCTCAGCAAGGCAGTTGTCATCTTGGAGGTTGTGTTTGGGGTCGTTATCCTGTTGGAAAACTGCCATGAGGCCCAGTTTTCGAAGGGAGGGGATCATGCTCTGTTTCAGAATGTCACAGTACATGTTGGAATTCATGTTTCCCTCAATGAACTGCAGCTCCCCAGTGCCAGCAACACTCATGCAGCCCAAGACCATGATGCTACCACCACCATGCTTGACTGTAGGCAAGATACAGTTGTCTTGGTACTTCTCACCAGGGCGCCGCCACACATGCTGGACACCATCTGAGCCAAACAAGTTTATCTTGGTCTCGTCAGACCACAGGGCATTCCAGTAATCCATGTTCTTGGACTGCTTGTCTTCAGCAAACTGTTTGCGGGCTTTCTTGTGCGTCAGCTTCCTTCTGGGATGACGACCATGCAGACCGAGTTGATGCAGTGTGCGGCGTATGGTCTGAGCACTGACAGGCTGACCTCCCACGTCTTCAACCTCTGCAGCAATGCTGGCAGCACTCATGTGTCTATTTTTTAAAGCCAACCTCTGGATATGACGCCGAACACGTGGACTCAACTTCTTTGGTCGACCCTGGCGAAGCCTGTTCCGAGTGGAACCTGTCCTGGAAAACCGCTGTATGACCTTGGCCACCATGCTGTAGCTCAGTTTCAGGGTGTTAGCAATCTTCTTATAGCCCAGGCCATCTTTGTGGAGAGCAACAATTCTATTTCTCACATCCTCAGAGAGTTCTTTGCCATGAGGTGCCATGTTGAATATCCAGTGGCCAGTATGAGAGAATTGTACCCAAAACACCAAATTTAACAGCCCTGCTCCCCATTTACACCTGGGACCTTGACACATGACACCAGGGAGGGACAACGACACATTTGGGCACAATTTGGACATGTTCACTGTGGGGTGTACTCACTTATGTTGCCAGCCATTTAGACATTAATAGCTGTGTGTTGAGTTATTTTCAGAAGACAGTAAATCTACACTGCTATACAAGCTGTACACTGACTACTCTAAGTTATATCCAAGTTTCATGTCTATAGTGTTGTCCCATGAAAAGATATAATGAAATATTTGCAGAAATGTGAGGGGTGTACTCACTTTTGTGATACACTGTATATATATATATTACATTTTTTTTTTATTTAAGTGAATTGCCTTTTTTCCCGAGCGGATTTTATCTGTGTCTTCGCTCTGACCCGGCCGCACAGCGCTCGTTTTGTTTTTTATTTTTGCCCGCTGCTGGGGCAGCTTCCCCTTGTAAATTTTTCTCATGCTTTGATTTAATGTGAAACGTTACGTAGATGAAGGCAAATCAAACGTCATGGGCCTCGGGAGAGCTGTCGAGCAGGCACGGCTGGCATAAACAGCAGGTTTTCTGTGTTCTGCTACATAAAGTGAGCGCTAGTGGAACGGGCCTGGGGTCGAGTCGGGATGTACGAAACAGCACTTCCTATACTGTTTCTATTATTATTATTATACGTACCTAGCTATTCCCATTCTTCTTATAATTATTATTATGTACATATTACTATGTATATAGATCTATTACCATATATGTAACTAGTTATGTAATTATTTTGGTGGAAGGCAGCTGCATCTATCTATCTATCTATCTATCTATCTATCTATCTATCTATCTATCTATCTAGCATATTTAGCATATATTGTAGACAAATGTATAAGTATGTACTTAGGAAATAGAACTTTGTGCCTGCTTCAGGCCTGTCAGTGTGTGTGTAAACCGACACATTTAGATTCATCAGCCGGTCTCGTAGGCGTGAGAAGCAGCCCTTCGGAGACCTCCAGTCCTTACCCAGCAAACACAGTTTCTCTTTCTCCGTATCACTCTCTCGTTCTGCATTCGCACAGCTGTCTTCACCGCCGAGGCCGCTCTCCGTGCACTGATTAATACATATGAAAAAATGTCCCCTCCACTTTCGCCAGCTACTCCGCGCCGGACTGCAGAATCAGCAGCGGCTCCCTCGGCCCGGCGAGAATAAGATCAATCGGGCAGCTCGGTGATGAATTAGAAACATCAGCGGCCAGAAGGGAGGATCAAGCTGGCAGGATGTAGGAGCGGAAGGCTAGGCCACACGCTTACCCGCCCCACGTACAGTACACACTCGGGGACAGGTCACACCTACCTTCAAAATACGTCTGGGTAATATATTAGAACAGTATGAAATGTCTGGACTGGATTCTATAGTACTTCTGTCAGATACTTTTTTGGCAGTTCAGGTCTATGGTCCAGAAAACCTGAATCAAGTCCTTAAACATGGGCTTCGTCTGGGAACTTTTGCCTCCTTTTAAAAAACATTCAGTAGGTAGATTGGCTGCTTTAAATTGCCACTAGATCTGAGTGAATCAGTAAATTTGTGTAGTGTGAATCCCTGTAAAGTCTGAGCTTATTTCGAGATGTACACCAGACCCACGAGTCTAGACCAAAATGAACAAGTTAATCAAAAGCTATATATTCTCATGAATAAATCTAGTTATTTATTAATCATCTGTTTATTAAGATTGCGTGTCAAATTTGCACTGAATCAACTCCTGAATCGACTCACTTTGAATCAAACCGAAATATATGAAATTTATAACATCGAATCTAATTATTTATTAATCATCTGTTTATTAAGATTACGTGTCAAATTTGCACTGAATCAACTCCTGAATCGACTCAGTTTGAATCAAACCAAAATAAATCAAATTTATAATATGAAAAACAAAAAAAATGAATCAGTTAACCAAAATCTATAATATATGATATATATATAATATATATAGTGAATATATCTATTTATTTATAAATCATAATCTATTTATTAAGATTAGTGTCAAATTTGCACTGAATCAACTCCTGAATCGACTCAATCTGAATCAACCCGAAATAAATCAAATCATGCCGTCTTGGGCTGTGAAGAATTTTAAGCACTGGTATTAAATCCTTGCTGGTTTCACATTGCCAGACTTTTTTTTTACCCACAATACTTTGTTCTATTTCCTCTGGTTTCACACAGGTTGGCTAGATGTACTGCAGCCGCTCGCCTCCGTGTGAGAAACGAATTCTCTCTCACTTATTCTCTCTCTCTCTCTCTCTCTCTCTCTCTCTCTCGCTCTCTCTCTCTATCTCTCTCTCTCTCTCTCTCTCTCTCTCTCTGTCTCTTCTCCAATAAATTCTTTGTAACAATGACAGCTCCCTGTTCGTGGGCTGCCCGCCCCATCTAGCCGCGACTCGAGTGACAGCTTTAAGGCTCGTTTTATTTAAGGCTGCCTGTAATTACACGAGTTTTTTAGCATATGTACAAAGAGATATGATTCATCTGCCAAGTGGGAGCTGGTAAAACAGAGAGGGAGGGCGAGGGAGATGAGATACGCTTCAGCAAATAAAAAAAGCAGCGCGTGTTCCTACGAAACATTCCCCTTATTATGTCTCATTAGAGGCAGAGCCGAGATAAGGCTAACGCAGGCTGTGAATGAGATCTATTGCTGCCTGATCTGAAAGCCTCCGACGAGGGAAAACGCTGATATCTCCCACACCGTGCGGGGGTCATTATTATACCTTGTTGAACCAGGGGCAAGAAAAATGGCTGCCCTGTTTTCCAGTTCGACCCCACGTCGTGGAAGAGAACAGATAGCGGTTAGCACGGGCGAAGCCCCCTCAGTGCTAATTGGAGGCGCTTTTATCGGAAAGATGTGTGTTCAGGTGGGGGGAAAGAAAAACCTGACAGGGCCCGTTAATCCCGGCCTATTGTTGGCGCTACGGGAGAGCCGTGTTGGACAAATCACCCGGGGAGAGCGCCATAAAACCGCGCCTCGGCCACACAGGCTAATGGGTTATGAGCTACAGAGCCACTCACCGCACGCAAGAGAGCGACCATCTTCCTGCCGAATAAATCAACGGCAATTAGGCGCGTGCACTCACGCGGGAGGTGCAAATGATCATTAGCTGTAATTATCTGGAGTGCTAAATTACTACCTGTAGTTGGTATTTTGATAATAAGAAAGAAAGCGATCATGTAAAAGCGCCGTGATGGCCCTTTTAAACTTTCAGACCAGTATTTGGTCACCAAAGGAACAGATTGTATCCGTATCCACTTCCCAAAGCGTTATGATATATATTAGTGAGTAATTTCCCACTACGGAGGTAAGTGTGTGTGTGTAGACGCTATGAGTCAGGCTTCCAAGCACACGACTCTGTAAATCACAGCAATGAGCCGCTATTCAACCCTGATGAGACCACAATGTAATTTACAGTGTTTTAGGCTGTGGGATCCATCTGGAGATCATATTAAGAGAATGGGGAAGCATTGTTAGTTCAAGGGCTGGCATGTTCTGATGGAAAATACCAGAGAGACCTATAACGCAACCCAGTGCAAACACTCAGAACCACCTTTCTGCTAATCTATGTGTTAACCTATCATATAGCATACTTCAGCCCTGCCTGATCTAAACACCTGTATTCCACAAACCGCCTGGCAGGGCTGCACGTCCTGAGCTCTGACAAACAAGTTGCTGGCCGTATGATTTATCAGGGTGGTCTCCTGCCACCTGGTAATTTGCTGAAATTAAAGCTTAATCAAGCATAGTGGCGGACAACTCGTGAATAATTTAGCAGGCTGGACAGGGAGAGGCACCAGGGACACCAGAGCACCAGAAAGCAAGAGAGATACAGTCAGCTGGAGCTGTGAGGAGATCACGCTTTTTTATTTTTTATTTTCTTTTGAAATCTTCATTCGTATATGCAGAACAATATGAAGAAGCTAAATATAAATAAAGAAGAAACTGATTATTGTGCTATTAAAAGTCATTTGTAGAAACATTCTAGAAATTTCTGATCTGAGTTGAATATTCACATGGATAACATGTGTCATGTCCGATAACATAGGAATATTTATAACATACAATTGGGTAGTCTGCTCTCAGCCGACCGGGCGCGTACACAGACACATGATTGGCTGTGTGTCTGGAGGGGGTGGGATATTGGCTGAAACAGGGCAGTTGTGGCCTCTACTGACGCAGTTGTGGCTCTCTGTGCACGATACGGCTCTCTGTTAGACCTTTGTATCTAGTAATGGGTGCATATGTCTAGTAATGCCTGTATCTAGTCTAGTATTGGGTGCATGTGGGTGCCTGTATCTAGTCTAGTATTGGGTACCTGTATCTAGTCTAGTATTGGTTGTCAATATAGTATAGTATTGGGTGCATGTATCTAGTCTAGTATTGGGTACCTGTATCTAGTCTAGTATTGGTTGTCAATATAGTATAGTATTGGGTGCATGTATCTAGTCTAGTATTGGGTGCATGTATCTAGTCTAGTATTGGATGCATGTATATAGTCTAGAACCAGCATCTAGTCTAGTATTGGATGCCTGTATATAGTCTAGTATTGGGTACATGTATCTAGTCTAGTAATGGATGCCTGTATCTAGTCTAGTATTGGGTACATGTATCTAGTCTAGTAATGGATGCCTGTATCTAGTCTAGTATTGGGTACATGTATCTAGTCTAGTATTGGATGCCTGTATCTAGTCTAGTATTGGGTACATGTATCTAGTCTAGTATTGGATGCCTGTATCTAGTCTAGTATTGGGTACATGTATCTAGTCTAGTATTGGATGCCTGTATCTAGTCTAGTATTGGGTACATGTATCTAGTCTAGTAATGGATGCCTGTATCTAGTCTAGTATTGGGTACATGTATCTAGTCTAGTAATGGATGCCTGTATCTAGTCTAGTATTGGGTACATGTATCTAGTCTAGTATTGGATGCCTGTATCTAGTCTAGTATTGGATGCCTGTATATAGTCTAGTATTGGGTACATGTATCTAGTCTAGTGTTGGATGCATGTATATAGTCTAGAACCTGCATCTAGTCTAGTATTGGATGCCTGTAAATAATCTAGTATTGGATGCATGTATATAATCTAGTATTGGGTGCTTGTATCTAGTCTAGTATTGGTTGTCAATATAGTATAGTATTGGGTGCATGTATATAGTAGTCTAGTATTGGGTGCATGTATATAGTCTAGTATTGGATGCCTGTATCTAGTCTAGTATTGGATGTCAATATAGTATTGTACTGGGTGCATGTATCTAGTCTAGTATTGGATGCCTGTATCTAGTCAAGTACGGGGTGCTTGTATCTAGTCTAGTATTGGGTGCATGTATATAGTCTAGTATTGGATGCCTGTATCTAGTCTAGTATTGGATGCCTGTATCTAGTCTAGTTTTGGATGCCTGTATCTAGTCTAGTATTGGATGCCTGTATCTAGTCTAGTTTTGGATGCCTGTATCTAGTCTAGTATTGGATGCCTGTATCTAGTCTAGTATTGGATGCCTGTATCTAGTCTAGTTTTGGATGCCTGTATCTAGTCTAGTATTGGATGCCTGTATCTAGTCTAGTATTGGATGCCTGTATCTAGTCAAGTATTGGGTGTCTGTATCTAGTCTAGTATTGGGTGCATGTATCTAGTCTAGTTTTGGATGCCTGTATCTAGTCTAGTATTGGATGCCTGTATCTAGTCTAGTTTTGGATGCCTATATCTAGTCTAGTATTGGGTGCCTGCATTCAGAATTGGGTGCAAGTATCTAATACCCCAATTAGAACATATTAAATTGGATCATGGAGTTTATGAAAGTAAACACTTGCAGCTTTAAGCCCAGGATTTGATTCTTAATATGTAATAATAATACACGTGATTTTATTCCTGGCGATTTTGAAGTGCAACCAATTTGCCAGTATAACTTTTAATATCCAGTTTCAATTCCCTGCCTTGATTTATTCTTCATTTCTGCAAAGTGTTTCATTAACACAAAAGCCATTAGTCATGTGTAATGAAACACATATTTGCACTGTATTTTTTCTTCAAATTGAATTTTTAATTGGGTGATGAAGGGATCGACAGGGTAAACACTATCTGTCTTTGAGATCTTCCTAGGTGGCGGGGTGAGATAGCCTCACTGATAACCTGTGTCCTGTGGTCTGAATGTGATCATTAGTTGGCGCAAGGAAGAAGAAAGTGATGCGAATGGAATAGCGATTTCGTCCTCGCTTTCCGTCTCACAAGCAACTTGTTGGTCTTCTTCCATCTTTTCAGACTTATTTGTTCTTCTGGCTGCGGCTAGAACGGACTCCAGACTCTGGGGGAGAGTGTGAGAGCCGGGAGGCCTCGGATGGAAATGAAGGCCGCGCTGCGTCGCGCCGCGCCTTTTGTGGTGGCCCGCGGACTCCGATTTTATTAAGTACTCTTTAGAGAGAGAGGGAAACACAAGAGGGGAAAAGTCACCACGCTGCATGTTAATTAGGAGCTGGAGGAGCTGGCCAAGAGTGGAGAGTTTGTTAGAGGAGAAAAGAAAAAAAAAAGGTTTGGGGGTGAGGGGGGCGACTCTGTCCTCGGTGCTTTAAAGAGGAGGGAAAGACTTTTTGCGTGCAAACAAAAAACAGATTTGCTCGACTGGCCTTTTAGAGAAAGAGAGAGAGAGAGAAGAAAGGTTTTACTAAGTGCTGACCTCACCGGAATCTGAGATTTTTTGTCACCCGTGCTCACACATCCCACTTACATCACGTTACGCTGGAATAGTCAGACCTGATGCGCGTTTAGTGAGGTACAGATGCCATAATGACTTAGTATTACAACTTTTGCACAGCCTTGCCAACTTTGGCACCTCAGAACGGGCCTCGAATCAATCAGGTTTTGGAACTGGTCCGGGTAAAGAATGCTGAGGGTATGTTCTTATTTGGGTGTGTGTGCTAGCGTGAGGTGCTTCAGGGGTCGACGAGAGCTGGTGGGTGAGCAGCGAGGAGGACGGAGGGGGTGGCTCTAGACCGAAGGGCTGAAAAGGAGCATGATGGCTTCTCAATGGCACCACCCAGCCTGCCGTGAAATCAGAGAGCTCAGCCAACAAGCCAACCCCTGCCACAGCTCTGCTATCGCTCAGGGTGTGTGTGTATGTGTGTGTGTGTGTGTCTCAGAGGGGGTCGAAAGGGAGAAGCAGTCATGCAGGAGGGACTCAATCCCTTTCACCCTCACCCCCCTCCCTATTCGGCCCATCCTCTTTCGCACTTTCGCTCTGCTCCGTGCCAAACTCGCAGATAGTCCCGACGTAAAATACAGCAGGCAGCGTTTCAAAGCAGTTTAATAGTAGTTAGAAGTAGTTTGCCGACATGCTTTACTGATCAGGCCACGGGGTGCTTTAATCTGGTAATGGCTACCGTCAAGGATGCTTTTAAAACCTTCTCCACTCCCATCTATTAAAAGCTGTTTTGTTTACCTCGTTTTCTTACTCCATTCACCTTGTTGCCAGCTGTTTGTAATGAACTTTACTGTTCAAATCGGCAGTTCTTCATGGTGGGATGTGCATAAAGTTTGTACCGTTTATATCCGTCAGCGTTTCTTTCTCTTTCTTTTTTTATACCTAATTCTTGCGAATTTACAACTCATACAGCTCATAATCAGCATGAGGCTCTTAGAAGTTCGGGTTTATGAGCGACTGTGTCTGAGTGCAAGTGCTAATTTTCCACCAGCAAGGCAAAGAACAGGCAGTATTCATGCTGGTGGGGGGTCCTGTCATTTCAGGTTAACCCAGGCTACGATGAAGATCCTGGGAGGTCAAGAGACTTGCACTGACAACCCTAATGCTATCTGCCCCTCTCAATCCACCCTTTTCCAGATCCCAGTCCCAGTCCTGAGCTATTCTCCTTTCTTACCCATTCACTGCATTGTTCTGCCTGAGAAATTTAGTGCTGGACAAATGCTCTCGCCCTATGAGGCACCTCGGTTTCTTTCCCCAAAGCTCACTTCATCACGCAGCTCATTGCAGAAGTGGAAAATGGAGTACCGCACCATTTACCGTGCATCTAATGTCAGCCCTTTTAGACAGGGGAGTGTGGTTAACAACTCTCAGGGAAATGTTGCTTTGATTTGACTTTGGTTATAGATTTGATTAAGTGAGCACATGTTCGGCTGTGCTGTGGGGAAAAAAATGGGATGTACATACACACCATATCATATTATATCTGAATGTAATATATATTAATACAGCAATCATAGTTTTGCATGGCTGTTCTAATTCCAGCTTGTATATATTTATATTAGTCAATAGATATATTTAGCTCATACTCATTTTATATTTCGATTAGCATTATGATTTAATGGGAAAATGCTTAAATATTAGATACATTTCATTTTCATGTACTTATTTTGTGTTACTTATTTGTTCATATATATATTTACTTTATTATAAAAATTGTATCAGTATTAATAATACTACAAGGCAACAGGCACTTTAAAAGTCCTTGTATGTCATTTAAAAAAGGAAACTTTTTCTGATATTTTAGGAACTCATTTGTCAGGTAATGACACAGTCAATAAATCATTTGACAATTTTAAATAAAATAAATTTTTAATTGCAAAAGCGTAGATTTAAAAGTTTTTATATTACAATATTTTGACAGATCTCAATATTCTAGTCATGTGATTAAGATTGGATCTACTATAAAAGTCTTCTTTAAAAGGTAATTTAATATAAATTCATATTACCTTTTTTTTCCTGTGATACTTAACACTATTTTGCTAAAAACAAAAGAAAACTCAGATATGATTCACATCACCAAAGAAATAATAATTTTGAGAGTGACTGTTAAACTAAATCTTTGGGTTTATACAGCAAAATAGCAGCAGGTTTAGCAATACAACCCCAGTAAGATATAAAAGACACTTTTATTATACACTCACAATTATAAAAAGTTACTTTTTGTCCCCGGTTGCTTTGATTAAAGGCGTTTTTTGTCCTCTCCAGGCTCTTAAGAGCAGCATTAGTTGCTGAAATGTAGCTTTGCATTATAAAACACAGTGGAAGTGAATGTCCGCCCCACTTTCTCTCGTTAACCTTGTGGGATACCTGCTTCAACTGATCCATAAACTTTAGATTTAATGGACACAAATCAAAGCCAAAGAGGGAGTTCATTTCATTAAACTGTCCGGCATTTCTTATTGATTTTACTTTATGATTGTAAAACTCATTTATCTTCTCGTTTTACTCATTTTAGATTTTTTCTACTGCCTGGTTAATTAATGATGTCGTTTAGAAAGTTCATTGTTTCGTTGAGAATAGATTGGATTTATAATGTATGGGCTTTTATATAATAACAATAATACTAATAATAATAAATAATACTAATTTCGAGCAATTATATGATCTTAAGCTCAACATCATTATTATTATTATTACTTTAATGCACCTGAAAAGGACATTTAGAACTTAATTCATACATTTTCACCTCATTTTAACTTCTTTATCCTAGCTAGGGTTGCACTAAATCTGGGGCCATACAGAAACACAGTGCAAGTTGAATACCCAGGGTGGCAGTTGAATGTAGGGCATCACATTTACACATTTACTCACTTACTTACTTACTTATTTACTTACTTAATGACTCACGTCAAACATGTATGTTTGTTTATATTTTTACATCAGTATATTGTGTCATTGTGCTCCCATTATGCATTATTAACTACTGGCAAAGCAAAGAAGTCAAAGCAGAATGACATAAGGTGGCCAAACCTGAGCTTAGAACATTAACCTAATAAAAAAATCGAATTTACAACTTTGTACTAATTACAAATGACAACCTTCCCAATATCGTAAACATGTTTTCAGCTGTTTTTTGCTTTTATTTACTAAAATTTGACTGATAAATTGATAATCCATATTCGACACCACTGACACCTGTTCGTTTCTGTTATGGAATGCAAACCTGTACGTGTTCCTTAAAATTAATACATAGACTCATTTAAAATCAATTTAACAGGCTATTTTACTGATGTTTTTATTTTATTATTATTATTATTATTATTATTATGTAGATGTCTCAAAGCTATATGTTCACCGTCACAGTGTTGTTTGGCATGTTCTCTTTGTTTCTGCGTGTTTACCTGTTTAATCGTTCGACTAATCTAAACAGGAAACAAAGCCACATTATTACCACACACACGTGAATTAAAGTTAATGCTAATGAACACGACTCGGGAGCCCTGCTGAAATGAACCAGGCCCGGGGTAGAAGATCACTGAGGCACAATTATCTTTTGCTAATTGGTCTTTATGAATAAAGAAAAGTACTTTAATTAATTGACACGGGTCGCGTGTGGATGAACCGGGCGCGCGCTCCGTGTTTGTGTGTGTGCACGCGCGTGTGTTGATGTGTGTGTCCATATAGTTCACATCTGTCCAGAAAGATCTGATTACCTGATAAACATATATAATCATTTTTATTCTTATAGAAAACACCATCATTTAAACAGTGTAATTACTATAATCAGTAGGTACTTATTTAAGATCCTACATACAAATTATATTTTATTTTTATAAATAAGTGCAACTTTACAACGCAGTTTAAATGGGAGAAATATTATTACTGCAATAATAATAATAATAATAATAATAATAATAATAGTGATAATAATGATAATAACATAACCATCATCATCCTGTCAACAATCAGCAACGATAATAATAATAATAATAATAATAATAACAACATAATTATCATCATCATATCAAAAACTATAATAATAACATAACCATCATCATCCTGTCAACAACGATAATAATAATAATAATAATAATAATAATAATAAAATAACAATCATCATCATATCAACAACGATAATAATAATAATAACGATAATAAAAATAATAATAACAATCATCATCATATCAACAACGATAATAATAATAATAATAAAAATAATAACATAATCATCAGAATCATATCAACAACGATAATAATAATAAAATTAATAATAACAATCATCATCATCATATCAACAACGATAATAATGATAATATATGAATATTTATAATAACAGAATATTAGAATATTACATTTGCACTCAGATTAAGTCAGTCAGTACGTTTTTTTCCCCCTTCTTTTTCTACCATTGCATATACACATATTTGTTGATATGAATAAAATAAAATTTCTAGATCAAATATTTTTCCAAACAATATTTCCTCGACTGTGAGGCTCAAAACTTGATGTCTATTTTGTGAAACAAATATGTACCCAGTATTTGCTTTATAAATGATATTAAATATATTTGTGAATAATCTTGGCATCCAGGTCACTTGTTTGGTTTGTACTTCACATTGTAAACACGTTCAGTATCTTTAGTTCATTCCTGATGGTTCTTTATTTATGAATGAATCTGTCCAGCCTGATTTGTTCTCTATTGCACATTTATTTGTTTATGGTCTCTTTTTTGTAATTACAGATCGGTTTCTATCCCGCTTAGTGAAGAAAAAGAAAAAAGCTGCTCTAAGAAAAAACACTCATCCATTTCAAATCACAGATGGTCTTTTGAAAAGCTGCTCTCTTGTTTTTGGGGGGTGTGTAGGTTGGGGTGTGTGTGTGTGTGGGGGGGGGGGTGTTTAGTCCTCTCCTCTGTCTCCGTGTCCTCGCATTTTGCTTCTCGTTGTTTCTTTGTGTCCAACTTTTCATTCTTTCTAGGGCTTTTGTAAAAAAGTCCCCCAACCACCCTCTCTCCATCCCGCCTTCTTTTGCTCATCTGCCCCGTTTTTCACACTCCGGTCCCTCTGAGCGGGGCTGCTCCGCCTGCACCGCATCACTGACGCGTGACTAACAGTAGATAGATAGACAGACAGACAAAGAAAACTAAAGAACACATAACAAATAATAAATGTAACATATCCACACAGACTGTAAGTATAGAAATATAAACACACAGTGGGTTAAAGATTTGATTATATCTCTGAATACTGATTATTGCATTTGTCATCTATGGTTAAAATAAATTCAGATTAATGCAACTGAAAAGAATATTTAGAACTTTATTAATACATTTTCACTTCATTTTAACATCTTCATCCTAGCTAGAGATGCATTAGGTCTGGGGCCACCCAGAAACACAGTGCAAGTTGAATACCCATGGTGGCAGTTGAATGTAGGGCATCACATTAACACATTTACTCACTTACTCATTCACTTACTTACTTACTGACTGTTCTGGACAAAGGCAATTGAACATAGGTGGAAATATATGTTTATTTATATATTTTACACCAGTATATTAAAGTAGACAATTTAACCCTATCTAAATATTGGAGGACCCATATGACACACATTCTAGCTGTGCCATAGTGTTGCCATTATTCATTATTAACTACTGGCAAAGCAAAGAAAGTCTAATCAGAATGACATAAAATGTATAAGGTGATTAAACCTGAGCTTAGAACGTTAAAACTAATAAAAATTCAAATTTACAATATAGTGAACATGGTTTTTTTGCTTATATTTACTCAAATTTGACTGGTAAATTAATAATCCATATTTGACACCTTTGACAGACCTATATGTTTCTGTTATGGAATGCAACCCCGCACATGCTGATGCAAAACAAAGATTTAGCACTTAGCATTGCACCGTTAACGCTAGCCACGGGCGTCCGACTTTGCGTGAGTAATTGGCGTCCCAAGCTCTTAGAGAAATAAAGTTTTGACATGACACCGCGGGCACAGTTGGCTAACCGAGATCTCTCTGTCTCTGTCTCAATCCATTCCACTTCCTCTGCCCTCCCTCCTCCTGCCCTATAGGTGTAATAAACTTCCTCCCTGTCCTCGCCGGTGGCAGGTTCTGGCTTACTTAAGCAGCCCAGACCACTGCTCTTTTTTTTAGAGAAGGTCTTTTCAGTGCATTGTTAGAGAGTATAGCCATGTTAATGTCATGTACCGTAAAAATCGGCGCTGCCATGCTTATTAGGTGCGTAACAGCAATACAGGCCGGTCCAAGAAGAGACGAAGCCCCCACTACAAAGGGGAGACAGAGGAGGCCGCCGGCATCAAATGCAGCGATAATTGCATGGCTGTGAAGGGTTAGGCTTTTCGCCCCTCTCTTCATTTTTTTTGGTGAGTGCGATTTGTCTCTTAAGCCGGCGTGACGTCTCGGACGTGGCTGCAGAATGCGCAGAGCAAATTGGAGGTTGAGCGTGAACAATGCAACATGGAACACTGCTGTGGTGTTCTTTAGGGAAGGAGGGAAAAAAACACCCTCGCTAGATGGAGAGGGATTGTGAGAAAGGCAGAGGTGCGGATAGGGAAGCTGGGAAAAGATATATAAATACACACAAACACACTATGTGGATAAAAATATTAGGAGACCTTGTTTAATTACTGAATTCTTGGGTTTCAGACATAACAATTGCTACAGATGTAAATTAATTATATAAATTATATAAATGATATGCTTGCAACTTTGCAGCAACAGTTTGGGGAAGGCCCTTTCCTGTTCCAGCATGAAGCAAGGTCTTTAGATACATACAATTAAAGTTTGATTAAAAAAAAGTAGCTTGCACAGATCTCTAATCTGGAAACGTCAACTGAGGCTTTCAGCCCAGCCATACGAATTCCTACAAGCATAATTCAAATTTGTTTCAGAAATGGGATGCCCAACAAGCTCATGCTCAGGCATCCAAATACTTTTGACCATATAGTGTTTTGCTGACAAAGATTGCCATGCATAAGCCGAAGTGCCGCCGCCGTGCCGCAGTGCCGGAGTGCCAAACTGGTGCAGAAACAGGCTGTGATTGTGAATATATCGTTGACTGAAAGTAAACAGATTAAGCAAGAGGAAGCTTAGCTATTTGGGGCCTCTTTTTGATGTTGAAGAGCCTAATTTGATTTTTTTCACCTCCCATTGTTTCAGTGTTTTGCTCCTCTAATCCACTTTAAAGTTGAAGCAGCTTTCATCCTGGCAGGGGGGTAGAAGAGGCAAAAGGAGGGGGGAGAATGAAGGGGGGGGGCTCAAGCTACCGTTTCCCTTCTCCTCTTGTTCCAACCTATTCCACCAGACACGGTGTATAGAGACAAGGGTAGTATTTGTTAGGTAAAGCTCTCTCCCGCAGCTCTTTCCCACCTCCTCAATTTGTTTTGAAGCGCCCGACCACCTCTGCTGGATCCACCTTCGCTCCTCAGCACGCTCAGCTCTGTCGGCGTCTGGGAAAATCAGGGAAGGAAAAGGACAGTCTGAGGTGGAAATCTCCCGCGGAGCCAGCAGCGAAATGACCAGTCCGAGCGCCCCGCTTTAGCGCGTCCTCCTCGCTTACCCTGAATGAACACACACACAAAACCACGCTACAGCCGGCCTATTGTGATGCCCGGCGCCCCTGTGTAAAAAACCACTGACTGCTGTGTTTTGCTTCAATCTGTCGGAGGAGGGAGTGAGAGAGAGCGAGAGGCATTGTGATGGGTGGGAGTGAGGACAGAAAAGAGATTTTTGGGAGCTGTTTTTCTAAGCCATCTGTGACTAAGTTTGTATTCATTGGAGCAGCAAAAATAGCTCAGAAGAGAAAAAAGAAGTGGCTTTGGTATTATTCGCTAGGGGGAAAATGTGCTGCTGAAAGAAGATGTACTGACACTGAAATTCATTCTGTCTAGTATTGGCAGTGTTCAAAACAATCAGAAATGCACTACAAAGGTATTACTACAATTAATTACATTATAATTATAATTAAAAGAAGGTGCTCGGGTCTATTGCCCTATAACAGTCTATTACACTATCAGCCGGCCAGGCATTTATACAGATGTGAATTGGTAAGTCTAAAGCATGGACAAAGCCCTATAATGGATTGGCGCCCTGTTTGGGGCATTACTGCTTTATACCCATGCGAATGAAGTGAACAAAGAAACCGAAAGCACATTGAACAGTCAGTAAAGGTCTGTAGTTTCTCACTAGGCCGCTTGACTGAAGTCCAGGCTTGATAGCCCTTAAGTGGCCACCAGGTAGAGGCTGCACTCTGCTACCTCAACAAAGCCTCTTAATTCCTCTTCAGTGCCTCTGATAGGCCTAATGATTCACCGAGAGCTGCCACACAGCACCTGAATGCTTACTGCGGTGCGGACGTGTGTACACTTTACTGCTCTTCAGATCAGCTGATACATTTCCAATGGCCAGCAGGAGTTCCTGGATCGGTCCAGCTGGATCAGACCTGGATAACTGAAGCTTTGAATCATAGACACATTGATTCATAGATTCATAGTGCTAAAAGACATTAAAAGTTAAAAATAGCTATTAACTAAGATATTGCTTATTCAGCTTTCATTAGACTTAGGATGTATGTGGGAATTTGTACAAAGTGACTTACAGTAATGTGACAGTATACTGTCTAAGCAATTGAGGGTTAAGAGCCTTGCTCAAGGACCCAACAGTGGCAATCTGGCAGTGGTAAGGCTTGAACCAGCAACCTTTCGATTACTAGTTCAGTACCTTAACCTCCAAGCTAGGCTACAACTGCCCCACCAGTATTGATATGATTGAGACATTTCAATTTTTAAATGTAGTTGATTTATTATACCTGTTGTGGCAAAAATGCATACATTCAAATTTTAGAAAGAGTGTCCCAATACTTTTGTCCATATAGCGTATGTGTAGTGTAGTGTAACGTCACAAATTGTACACGGTTCACAGTCACTAAAAGCTATGAAATAATAGTTACTTAAACACACAATTGCACGACATTTGTCGCATACTTGAACAGCCATTTCCTTCTCGATTCAGCACACAATGTGTATATCAGTCAGGAACCGGACGCCTGTCAGGGCCACTAAAGGGCCGAGACGCAGACGGATCTGAAGAATGATAGGGAGCGGTTCCCTCTGTCCTCTTCCAGCGTTCGGAAAGAGAAGGGAACGGGAGTAAAAAAAAAAGGGGTGTCGAGCTTTAACAATCTTCATGCTTCAGCCTGGCCCTGATGGAGCAAAAGTGGGCGTAGATTATAGGGCTGGGAGAAGGGGGCGTGCTGAGAGAGAGCGACAGCCACTGACATGATGGAAGCCTAATGGCAATAATTGGCGGCAGTTTTGACAGGGCTTCTATGATAGCACACAATAAACACCCTGTGTTTTTCCCAGCCAAATTTGCACCAAATTGCGGCGCCGGGCGCTGAAACCGGCTGTTTCCCTGCCCCCATTCTCCCCGGGCTGCCACGCACTCTGATTTACTCAGTCAAAAGCCAGCGTTTTTTTTCTATGATAAGAAAAGAGCCGTGACATCTTCAGGCTTGACAGATATAAAAAAGAGGCTTGTTAAACAGGATGTCCTTCTTCCTGGTGCTTTTTATGGCTGGTATTTTTCATGTTTACAAATCGCTCGTTTTGTTACACGTATGATTAAAAAGATGCAAAATTTCTATCTTAATCGCTTGAGCATGTCGGTTAATAAATACAAATGCAAGTTCCATCTGAGTTTGTTTCCGAAGCCAGAAAATATGTCTTCATTTGTTATTTCAGGCTGCTGAATAGCTGTGGAATCTTCTGCACCGTAATTCTCTTTGGTTGCACTTTTACGAGGCCACTATTCAAGCCATCGACTTTTATTTCATAGCTTCCTGATAAGTAAGAGCCCAATCCATTCAGATTTGCCATATACGCCTTTAAAGAGGACTCATGTCTTCCTGTGCACCGGATGGGGTTCTAAGTGCCCCCCGATTGCAATTGACCCTCTGGACACCACTTATCAAATGCCCTTGGTTTTGGTCGTTCTGTCCGAGTGATTGCATGGCATGGGGTGAAAAAGATCCAAGTGGATTGTAATATTTGGGGTAGGGGGGCGTAGAATGGAATAGGTGCATAGGGGACAAGAAGTCAAACGAAACAAAAAGGGAGGGGGGGGATTATTAGAACAACAGACCACTCGAAAGTAGACTTTCCCTGCACCTGATCGACCGGCGTGGTGTGTGCCAAAACGCTTCCCTCTGATCTCGGTTCAAAGACGGCAGGGAAGAGACTCAAAACATTCTGGCCGGGGAAGGAGGAGGGAACTCGTGCTCGCTGGCTTGCCACAGAGAGGCACATCTCTGCTCCCTGGAGCCCACAAATCATCCAAGCAAATACTACACGGGTAGACATGAGGGGGTTCGAGTCACACTCAAAGGACGCGATGGTGTGCTATCGAGGTCTGGACTCGGCGTGGCCTCTTCGCCCACTGCCAGCTCTGCACATCTGTTAGCGCACACAGTCCCTTTAGTCCCAAGGCAAAGTGTCTCCTTGTTCTTGTTGTGTTTTTTTGTGCTGATCTCTGAGGACGTGATCGAAGTTCCAGTGAACGAGGTCATGCAAGTGCACGGGACGTCCATATGCACTTGTTAGCCAAGGTGCCGGCGTTTTTCAATATCGAAAACATTTTAATGACCAGTGAACAAAGCCTACTGGACTGATTGCCTTACCAGTAAGACTAATAGTAAACCTATTTATTTAGCACTTAGACTGGTCTTCTGCATTCCTGAAGGACAGCTGTGTTTTAACGGCTTAGATTTTTTTCCTCGGTACAAAATCCCTAGCTAATAAAAGAAAATGAAAATAGAGTTCTGATCTACATAATGGAAGGCAGCAGTGGCCTCTGTGACAGGACTTGTGGAGGGACTAAGAAGACGAGGAAGCGAGGAAGGTGCAGCGACGACTAGTGGCCTCAATTCATTAGTGCTACACCGATCAGCCATAACATTAAAACCGCCTCCTTGTTTCTACACTCACTGTCCATGTTATCAGCTCCACTAACCATATAGAAGCACTTTGTAGTTCTACAATTACTGACTGTAGTCCATCTGTTTCTCTGCATACTTTGTTGCCCCCTTTCATGCTGTTCTTCAATGATCAGGATCCCCAAAGGACCACTACAGAGTAAGTATTATTTGGGTAATGGATCATTCTCAGCACTGCACTGACACTGACATGGTGGTGGTGTGTTAGTGTGTGTTGTGCTGGTATGAGTGGATAAGATACTCATCTCACTGTCACTGCTGGACTGAGAATAGTCAAAAATATCCAGCCAACAGCAACCACTGATGAAGGTCTAGAACAGGGGTGTCAAACTCACGGCCCGCGGGCCAGATCCGGCCCGCCACGTCATTTTATGTGGCCCGCGAGAGCTTAAACGACTGTACGATTGTTGTGATGGTTCGAGTAGTTACAGAGACGCGCTTATAATTTAATGGGACACCTGCGCCTTTAAACGGCAACCGGTGGCATCGTAGTCATGGCAACTAACTTTGACCTTCGCTGAGAAGCCATGTGACTTTTACAGCAAAAGAATGCG